>NC_044923.1:2406125-2477062 GCF_003576645.1 Ipomoea triloba | reverse complement strand
TTTTTTTTTTTTTTTTTTTTTTTTTTAACAATTGTATATGAAACATGATATTTGAACTGTAGTTAACTCGAATGTTATTATTAGGATCCGAGGTGGCAAGTAGGGAATGTGTACACTCCAGCAGATGCCATAGCACAAGGAATAAAGAGTGTCTCGCTTAATGACACTAGAAGACTTGGAAGAATCATTGCCAACTGGTTTGATCGTCTTGCTCAGTAATTTTAGCGTCGAGGTTTGATGAATACTCATGCATCTTAATTAATGTTCGGTGATCCATTTGCTCAATGCACAAAATCTTGTATATAGTATATACTGTCAAAATTCTATGTTAATTGGGAGACAGGTAGATCATTTGATCAATATAAATAGTTTGCCAGAAGACGAACTTTTAAGCATTCATCAAAACCAATTAAATACACAGCCTTTATAAGCTTCATTCTGCCCTGCCAACAATACAACCTGCCATTTCGGATTATGACATTTTGTTCGAAGCAATTGTTGATAAAAGGTCAGCCTATGCCTAGTATTGTTGTATGGAATGGTGATGCTATTATCTACATTATAACTATCGGACCGCACTATGGTGAATTTTCAGGCGACTTACTTCTGCAGACTTCTCTGCTGAGACACCACCCGCGCCTTCTACTTGGCGTTGCAGTGATCAAACCTCTCATTGAACTCACTGAATCGAGATCCAAATCAGAAGCGTTGGTGCGACAAGAGAAAGAAGCACGCCCATCGACTTTGTTCATCTGATCAATGAGCGAGTGCCTGACACGGTGACTACCAGGTGCAGGACTCCCCGGGATTCTTAACCCGGGAAGATGGCATGCTGCTGCTGGGGAATTTGGATTGCTCAAAATGTCCTCTTGCAAAATTTCTCCGATTCGGGTAAGTATGGTAAATGCCAGGTTCCCAAGAACCCGAGAGTATGCTTCTAGTACTGCATGCCCGATATCCTGAGGAAATAAGTGAAGAGTCAGCAACGGTCCAGATCTCTTTGAGGATCTTTCGTGTATTATAAACTTGATAGTTGATACTCACCTTGCCATATTGGATCTTCATCATGTCAAGGAATGTGTGTGGGAGGTTTGGGTATCGGGTTTTAATCTTCTGCAGAAGAGCTTCAGCATGATTCAACGAAAGATCAATCCTATCGAGCTCAAATGTTGGATCTTTAATGAAAGACCAAGACGTTCGAATAGGAGACTTGTTGTCTTCTGCTTGTTCAGCTAATTTTTCTTTCCACACGAGAACCGCTGCTTCCAATCTGTTTATGGTCTCCAGGGCGCTGTGCTCGGATCTCAGGTTCAGAGCATCAATCATGTCATCAAACGAAGCCGATTCCACACTCAAAACCTTGTACAGATCCTCCCCGAGGTTCACCTTAGCAGACTGTAGTAACGAAAGCAACAAGTTAAGCCAAGAAGCTACGCTAAATGCCAGGTAAAGTCGAGCAGAGGTTACTTGCCTTAGGAAGCGCGTCCTTGATGAGCGCGGGAACAGGCATTTCGTGCAAGACGTTTTCATTGATAGCTTTAGCGGCTTTGAATATTTGATTCACCAATTTACCGCAATCCATCAGTTTCTTTCTTTCAGCATCACACAGCCCGGTCATTGGCACCTGAGGCGAAGGCAGCCACCATCTTTTGCTCTGTCCCGCACTCCTACTTCTCCCTTCGGCTCGGCTTCCAACTTCAGAGTACCAAAACTCGGTCTCAACCATTGAATCGAGGGTTTCCTATCAGTCGAGGATACGAGGTAAAACTGTTGTCAATTTGGCCAGCACAAGGTAAAATAGTCATATACTCATATCTGTTTTTATATAGTAAACAGACCACTTACAATAAGCATAGTATCCAGTTTCTGAAGAGCTGGCAGATTCATCTGAATGTCGGGCCGAGCTTTTGGTGTCATTATCTGCTCCAATATCGTTAGAAACTTAGTGAGTTAGTGTTGCTTCATTTCTTGTGATCTATAGATAGATTATAAGTCGGGAATACCTCAAAAGTGGAGCCGTTATTGCCATTCTGTGTAGCGGGGACCAACTCAACCATATAGTTTGTAGGGGATAGAAACCACTCCATTTCTTGATGCCATTTCCTCTTCTTCTCCTCTGAAAGTGGTTCCAATTTCCATAGCTCACCAAAAACAGATGCTGTCGAAAGTCGAAAGATTTAGTCACATTTTAAGAATGAAAAAGATGGCTTCGCGTTTTTTCCCCCTTACCCTAGAGCTCTCTAACATGGTTTATAGATACAAAGGTCGACTATCTGACTTTACAGTTACATTAGTAGTTCGTTTACCAACTGTCCCAAACTACTGTTGGGTTTTTGCCCGAGATTTTTGGTCTTTAATTAGTGTATAAGCGAGGCTACCTGAAAGACTTGATATGGCATTTGACAATGCGAGTGCAGTCGAAAGCCCATTGCTGCCTCCTGTCATGTCCTCCCCGAGCAACAACTTCGAGAATTTCACTCTCATGGCTTCCATATCTGAATACTCGAAGCTCTGTGAAGCTGCCTTCTCCTTGACACAGAAATGTTGAGGGCTCGCGGAGAATTCCCACGTTTCAGGTCCATGGCTGTCCTTCTTCACTGTCGTCGTCCTCTGAGACGAGAGCGACGACATGAAAGCAGTGTTGCTAGACGTGCTGCTCGAATCATCATCGAACAAGGAGTCTGTAACGCTTTTGTCACATCGGCTGGTGGAGCTTTCATTGTCATAGGACTGGCTTTGCTTGATGCAGCTCTCAAGCCCATCATAAGTTGTAACTGAAAAAACATCATTTAGAACCACATGTTGCATTAAATAAATGTCATTATAATGTTAAAGAATGAAAATGTTTCTTGTCAAATGTTTTACTCAAAAAACCCATAGCACCAAGCATACTAAAACAACCAAAGTAAGCAGAAACAAAAACGCCCTTAAAAGAGTCCCCTCCTAAATGGGACCTAATCGAGACTTGATAGGATCAGTCTTATCCTACGGGATACAAATAATATGGTCAAAGCTTCAAAGTTTTTAACTTTACCAACCATGCACCCTATTACAAATCTCGCTCAAACACAAAACTAGAAAGATGTTCGATTCACCACACCATCAAGCACATATTGAAGTAAAAGCGAAACTTATTTGAACCAATATGAGTAGTCAATGTCAAACGCGTTACAATTTAAGGAGGCTGTACTCGATACATAAAGGAACGAGAAGGCGGGAAATAAGCCAACCACATGAGGATTCTGCACAATAGATATATCTAAACAGGAAATCGAAAGCATTCAAAATATGAGTCCCAAAGACAGTAAATTCTCAGGCCCCATTACCTATTCAATGCTTTCATGGAATAGTGCTGATGCTTTTAATACAGAAAATACTATAGGGAGGTCCACCATATTTATCACCCATCAAAATCCATTCAAAACCTGACTAAGATCACAACGTAGGATTTACCCAGTATACAACTATACACCCTCGAATAATGAATGCAGATTTCCATCGTCACTCAACTAAGGCATAATCACATTATTATGTTACTAATTAACTTATAGCTTAGCTTAACAAAAACAAGTACTTTCCATAATTCCACCCCCAGAAGTATAATTAGGTTCAGAAGTAGATTTGAACTCATTACACTGCATATACATACAGCTTTGCAGGCCTGAAAAATGCCTTACAGCTTCTGGGTCCCACCAAAGATTCCTCACCATGTAGGAAAAGGAATCATTTAACACTCCCAGTTTCAACAGATTGTTTCTTTGTATTTGGTTACTGTTAGATCTATAGACTTTTCAAACTGCCTAACATATCAAGATTCTACCGACATCTTGCTCATAAAGTCAGAAAAACGAGAAGAAAACAGACTCAGAAGACTGGAAGTTAAACTTGTATCTATTATATTACTGGCCTAAATATCGTTTTCTTGACATTTCTTTAAGCGAGATCCAGAAAACGCGTGGATTCACATTTTCAGTAGCAACGACAGTGATCAAGAACGAGCCATGTAGAGATCGCTAGTCCACTTTTTACCTTTCACATTAGGAAATATCGAATCATATATCACCTAGTAGTTATCGGGATCTGCTAGACATGAAATAAAAGCTCATGGACAATGGGGTAGATGTTAGTACACTGCAAACATGTTTACAAGGACATGTACATTGCTGCCTCCATTGACAAATACTTAAATGTGAACAGATCAAATAGGGCATGGTTATTTTAAAAAAAAAAAAAAAAAAAAACAGAACAACTTGTGGTGAGTAGCTAAGTCAGAACATTAAATTCAATTTGCTATCAAACTTTTCTGCAATTTTGGGGTATGGACACACCCTCATCCTCAGGTCAGGAAACATATAAATTTAACCCCACCATTTAACTCCTCTACCAAGACTCTAGGACAGAGGGTAGCTCGTGGAGTCCCGCAATTTACCTCCTCTGCCAAAAGGCAAGGCAACAAAACTCTCGAGATTAGAATCCAATGCTTATTTTATTTTATTTATTTTTTGAGTGACGAGGAAAACTCGCAACCACTTCCTGAAGATGTGCACTAGGTAAACCCCACCCTAACCGGCAAATAACCACAACCAAAAGGCAAGCTAAGGTGTGGCAAAAACTCTCGAGATTAGAGTCCAATGCTTTAAAAAAAAATAAATTTGAGTGACGAGGGAAACCTACAACCACTATCTAAAGGTATGCACCATGTAAACCTTGTCTTATGACTCTAGCCACCAAAGGACGACAAGGAAAACCAGCCTAGGTTGTCCTAGCTGACTGGCTCAAACTAAAAAGCCAATAGGCAGCTCTAGCTGGAGTCGAACTTGTAACTTTATGATTAGTCAACAGTCTGACCAACTTGGCTAGAATTGCTCTTATTAGGGTCTAATTCTTCCTTAAAGGATCTAAGTTTTATCCTAATTTACCTCCTCTAACAAGACTACGGAGTGGTGGGGGCCCTCAGGGCAGGGTTCAATCATACTTGGGAACCAGATTAGTTCAAATCACATTCTAACATAGACCAGGCCTGTACACCCTCACATTTTATCCACTGTATTACAGCTAATCCATGTGCTAGTTCTTACTACAGACAAACAAACATGCATAAAAAATGCACTCAAAAGTCAATTAGTCCCAGTACAAATGCACACCATATATGACCCACAACATCCTTAACAATGAAACCACTGCAGATTAAGGAGTAATTTAAGGAGATTTCACTATGCACACCCAAAAATAATAGGAAAAAATAACACTTTTTTTAGAAAGCTTACTCTTTTGTTCATCAAAGTCAAAACTTATCTCTCTTTCTCTTGTACAACAGGCCAGTCTGCTTCTCAGGAGTGTCATCCCTCCTCGTGAATAACAGATTCCTGCAAATACCCTTTCACAAGAAAAATATAAAAACAAGAAAATTAAGTTGCAAGCTATAAGCTTAAAATAAGATATCATATAAAATTCTTGAAAATGTATTTTCTAAGTGGGACAATTTAAGCTTAATAATAATGATAAAAATAAAAGATTAAGACAACCCAAAACCTAAACGGAGTTAGATTTCAAGATCCCATAAATTAAGAACAGTGGTCCCAAAGACCCAAACTGGGTTACTCAACATTAGGGATCCGAATTGACTCAGAGTGGTATTAAATATTAAAAAAACAAGAATAAAATAAGGATCTGAGTTTCCCACTTTCTGCTCTATAGAGACTCAAAAACTGTTCAAAATCTTTTTACCATTATTAAAGCTCGGAAAGTGAAAAAGAAAAAGTGGTAAAAAGGTGAACTTTATGATAGTTCTGAAAGATGGACACTTGTACAGTGAGATTTTGGGAGGGAAAAGAAAAGAAACTGGAAAGAAATGCAGAAAAATTAAGAAAAGTAAAAAAAAAAAAAAAAAGGAATTTTTTTCTTAAAGAAAAGGAAATACTTTAAATGCTTGATATGATCAGAATTTCACTATCTCACACCCAAAGAAGCCATCTTTTTTTGTCTGTCACATTAGATTTACCAAAATATGGCTTTTGCTTAGAGCATTCAAAGCTGATTACTGTTTTCCTTTAAAAGAAGTGGTTGTTGATGGGGAAATAATGTGGCTTTCATTCATATCTTAGCTTCTACTTTTATCTCATAATGCCAATGCTTCTTACCTCAGAAACTAAAACCAAAATTTTTTTAAAATGCTAAAAGGGGCTGAAGAATGTGATTGCTAATTGCAGACGAACCAAAAACAAAACAAAAAAAAAATTAAAACAAAAAAAAAAAAATTAAAAAGAGAATCTGGGTGTAAAGCAGAGAAAAAAAAAGCTGGTGTCAATGTGATTTGACTGATTTCTTTCATGAAAACTGAACAACAAATGAAACCCACCAAGGATAGAAACCGAGAATTCAAATGAAGAAAAGCTAAGAGCAGAGTTACCCTTCTAGAGAAGTGTAAAAAAAAAAAAAAAAAAAAAAAAAAATAAAAAACAAAAACTAGATGCTTTGCAGATCTTTTATAGTATAATTGTGTTAGACCTACGTGCTATATACTATATAGTGTATACCACTCGTGTACACGACCCCTTCGCATGGGCTAAAAGACATTTTTTCTTAGTAGGGTTTGCACATGCGAAAGAGAATTCCAATATTACAAAACAAATGTTTNAAAAAAAAAAAAAAAAAAAAAAAAAACTGAAAATCAGAAAATGGTGACTGAGAGAAGAAGCTAGCTATCACAGACTCACAGACCTGGGTGATGATGAGAAAATGGAGTTAATTCAAGAACCTTCAAAATGGGACAACGAAAAAGGTCACCAATTCACCATCAGCTCAAACAAAAACGTCGATTTCTAGAGAGAGAGAGGGAGGGATTGGGCTGTGGCCTGTGGGTGCGGAATGTGAGTGTGAAAATGAAACGAATGAAGGACAGAGATATAAAGGGGAGTGAAAAGTATTTGCAAAAAAAAATTAAAAAAAAAAAAGTGAAAAGCTGAAAAGTGAAAAATGGGTGTTTGATTTGAAACCAAGATTTAACCAACCTATGAGTATAGCGTAGCAGAATGAAGTGACAGAAGATTTTGAAGGGCAAGAATGCAGGGTTTGGGGATGGTGGGTAGAGCACTATAGTGTTGGGTTGCGTGAGAGCGGCTATGAGGAGTGACTTGTGGAGTTAGTTGTGTGCTTGAATTGGCTTTTTATATGTAATTCATGCATTTAATCTACCTTCTTTAATGTTAAATTTTAACTATAAGATTAAGATAATTGCTAAGTAGACTGTTACTGTAATATTCAACGGATTGATTTTTTATTTCAGTTCATATATAATAGTTTGTAAATTATATAGGAAATGTAAATCACACTAAAGAGATTCTGTGCGACGAGCACAACTAAAAGAGCCTTGACAATATTCAAATTTGTGATATTTTGGTAATATTGCAAGATAATCTTATTTCCATCCTTTGCTGTGATATATGATCTACTTTTTGTATATGTGAATATTGTGTGTGTTGGGGGGGGGGGGGGGGGGTTTTNGGGGGGGGGGGGGGGGGTATTTTTATAATATTGTGTGTTATCTTGTGCTTTGTAGGATTAGATATACATAAAGAAAGAGTATAATTTGTAAAGCATAATGTACAATTTGGTAAAGTACATGACATTGTAAAATTTTCAAACATTTCAATTTTTATATATAATGAAAAATGTTAACGGTTAAGTATATTTTCGATAGTATTAATCAAGTAACGTGTCTCACATTAATTGTACGTGAAATAAAATACTCCGTATTTTGTGAAAAGGAACGAAAAAAGTTGACCACCTTTAAATCAAAGACAACTGATACATCGGGTAGAGAGTAAAATTGAATTCAGTAATATTTTACTGTTATATAGATTATATTAACTTAATGGAAATAGTATTATATGTTGATTTTTAAATTTAAGAGTGGACCATCTTTAAATTAAAGACAATAAATACATAGTAAAATTGAATTCATACAATATATACTACATTGTTATATAGATACCATAGTATTAACTCCTTGGAGATATGATTGTATGTCTATGAGACATCTTGTCATTCAATGTTTCAATTAATCAAATTTAAATATTTCATTGATTTTTAGAGAAAGAAAATATTCATGGGCATAAATGAATATTAATGAGGAGAGAGAAAATAAATTCATATTCATTTCAATTAATGACTTTTTTATTGCTCGGAAAAATAGTTTGATTGTGATGTACATTTGGCTTTAGTCAAGTAAGTTTGAAAAAAATAAATAAATTATCAGTCATGTTATATTCGTTTATCACAATTATCTTTTGATTACCCTTAAAAAAATTCTTTTGATATTTGGATTATTTTTATATTTAAAAAATTAGAGATATATAATTTTTAAAAATATATTTTATGTTAGAAAGTGCATTCACCTAAAGTACACCCAAAATAATATGAGTATAGAAATATACAAATAACATGAGAAGCATCATTAAAAGTAAAATTAAGTTGACTAAAATTCATTAGTTTGAGGTGGTTGGCAAGTAGATTGTTAAGAAAATTGTAAGGTTTCAAGATATACTCTTGTATGTCTGTGAGATAAAATTATTTCACACGGGTGAAAATATTGGGTGCTATAATATTTTTTTTTAAAGAATTGACAGAACATTGAATGCTTTAAAACATGAAAAATTAAAGCTCATAGTTAGGTGGTAACTCCCACTTAGAGTTCAACTTAAAATATTGTAATTATTAAAATAAATGTTTTTAAAGTAAAAATTATATATTTGTGTGTGTGGAAAATAATTTTTTTTAAAGTAAAAATTATATATTTGTGTGTGTGGAAAATAATTTTTTAAAGTAAAAATTATATATGTGTGTGTGTGGAAAAGTTGTTATTGCCCAACAAAATGCCAAAAACTGATAAAGAAAATGGAGCACAAGAACTCAATCACGGAGTCAAGACAAAATTTGTTACTATCGAACAAAATTCCATCCAACATTAATTTTTGCCATTCTGTGTTTCTCTGTAACGGCTTTGACTCTGAAGAACAATTCAACATTCAACATTACCCAAATCTTGTGTTAGATAGTGATATATTCCCATATTATATTTTGAAGAAAAATTTATGATATTTCATTTAATGGTATTCTGAGCATATTTTGTAAATGAGCCTGTCTCACAAGATATTCGAAGTTCGGTTAACACTTCAGTGTAATTTGTGAATTATTATATGTCACTCAAAAAAACTATACAAAATATTTCACTTTGTTTATATTATTGTTAAAACAATAAATAATACAATTTTAGTAATCATATGGCATTGTTTTTATGATATTATAATTTTTTTAGAACTTCTTTATCATATAAATTATAGTGCATATTTCAAAAGTGTGATTTTCAAAATGTTTAAATTCTTAGTCTAATAGTCTTAGTATGTTTAAATATATATATCATTTTCCTATACAAAATGTTTTACAGTCTTGGGACAAAGAGGCTCCTTGCGGTGGAATAATGATATCAAAGTAAAAGGCAGATATTATGAGAGTAGTCATTAAAAGGTACAATTTAATTAAAAGTTTGTAATCACAAGTCAAGATTAGACCATAAATAGTAAATACGCATTTGAGATCTTGCGGTTAAATAACAACAATTTTTAATTTTAAAATTTAAATGTTATAGTTCGGTAGCTAGGTGGATATAGCATGATTTTTATATCTGAAGGGTCACGAATTCGCAAAGAATTTTTCTAATGCAATTTACTTCTTAGGTGTGATTTGTGGCCTACAAGTTTGATTCTCAACTCCTTTTAATGTGCAAAATAATGCAAAAACTTCTACAAAATTGCGTGATACGAATTTCAAGTATATAAATATTTTTACCGAAAATGTATTACCCTTTTCATGCGTCAAACATGTAGTAAATTTTTACTAAAAATTATTACTCGTTCATTTTTAAAAAAATGAAATATATTAATGAAAATGTAATATTTGTTGACTTTTTTAGCCACATGTACTATTCGGGGACGTGTAAATGTGTAATACCATGAAATTAACTATATAACAAGATAAATCACACTACGAAAATTTTGTGAGACAAGCTCAATCGAGAGATAATTAGAGTATTGATAATAATTGAATTTCTAACTTTTTGATACGAGAATCATATTCTAGTCACTTGCGATCAGCTAAATCATGCATATAAAAGTGTCTTTTCGATGCTAATATTGCGGAGGCAGGATGTGCCTAATGATTTCTTAATCTAATTTTAAAAGAGATGTTCAGTCGTGGGTGCATGGTACTTTAATCTTTAATAAGTATTTATTTACTAATTATTATTGTAATTAATTTATAAGTGATTTGTATTGAAGCATATTAATATTGACATATTTTTTCACATAATTATGCCGTAGGTGAGCAGGGTGCGTTAATTATATAGTTGGGTAAGTTTTTGAATTAAAAGTAATTAAGGGCAAAATTAGCATTTCTGGTAAATGCATGAAAAAATTTAAAAACTACACGATATGTGAATAAAACAACTTTTATTGTATAACTCCATCAATAATACGTAGTAATATATTTAATTTTATTATTCAATATTATAAAGTTTATCTCCTTTTGTAAATTAAACTTCATTGTTGAGGAGATTTTGTACAAAAAAGATAAGACATATTCTACTCGAATCCCTATGAGAGTCAAGGACTCATTTTTGGGCAAGTAATAATTGCGAATATTGGATACTCAAATTAATATTCAATATTGTCTCAAAAAATATGATTAAATAACTTTTCTTGTTAGCCGACCAGTCTAATTAAGGAGCAAAGTGCTGGTCAGATTGATTTTTCTATATAAGAGGGGTTCGAACTCCCAACCTTTCTTCTTAAGAGATGAGACCACTCACACCAACCAAATTGATTTATATGATTAAATAATTAGTGCATGATTTTTATATTAAAATATCACAATTTTGATTATTAACACTTTTTTGGTCAAGTATGTTGCACATTATCTTTTTTAATGCAATATGATGTAAATGTGAACTACTATACATGAGTGAAATTTATGAGTTTCTCTTATTACACACAAAAAAATAATATTCAAAATTTTTATTTGAATTATGGTCTCATTTCAAGTCATGATTAAGTGAAAATTTATAGTTATATACGTAGATAAGATTATTCTTCATAATTCCTAAACAAAAGAATAATTAACAAGAACTAAATTCTCTTTATAGCATATATAGGAACACAATATATTGTAACGTCACATAACCTTTGGAGAAATTGAGTTAGCTAATGAGTTAAGGAATACTAAAAATAAACTCCATCAATATTTGGCTTGTTATTATGACATTTTAGCTTAATTTGGCTTTAAGACATGATATAAAAGTCATGCTTTTATCACTTTCAAGTTCTATTGTTTAAACTCGAATACAATAATTAGCAAGTATTGAACAAGATTTGTGACCAACTTTTATAATTCCGATTGAACAAAAATATTGAAAGTATTTAGATTTGTCTTGATTCGACAACATTATTGAATTGGTAAAAGTTTTAGGAGTCGTTTACTTCATTTTTCTGTTTTTTCACAATTTTCCATTTCTCCAGTTTTCGATTTTTCCTTCTCCATTCCTCCAGTTTTCCATTTCTTCAGTTTTTCAATTTTCCTTCTCCATTTGTTCAATTTTTTCATTTCTTTAGTTTTAATACATAGTTTGATTACAAAACAAAATACTCAAAACTTCATTAAATACAATCATCCCATATAACATTTGTATATTTATACAACAAAGATAATAATAATAATAATAATAATAATAATAATAATAATAATAATAATAATAATAATAATTACAACAACAACAACAACAACAATAATAAAGATAATAATAGTAATAAAAATAGCAGCAGCAGCAGCAGCAACAACAACAACAACAACAACAACAACAACAACAATAATAATAATAATAGGATCAGTGGGCAGCACAAGAATAAGAAAAGGAAAAAAAATGATTTAGCTGAAGAAGACCGCGCCTAACAGGATGCGTTGTTCACCCGTGCTTTTTTCATTTTTCCAAACTAAATGGAAAAGTTCATTTTGGCTCTCTCCAAAACTCTATATAAATGGAAGAATGGAGATAGAAAGTTATTTTAGAGAACTGATTTTAGTAAACAAGTTTTCCATTTTCCATTCTTCCACTTCTCCAATTTTTTTATTTTTTTTTTTGAAAAATCCTTCATTTTTTCAAGTTGCTAAACGACCTTTTACTATTTTGAATAATAGATTTCTGAGATTAACCAAATTAGCATATAAATTGGAAGACCTAAATGGGGAAACCGTTAATGAGTTATAACTAAGATGACTAGATCAAGAAAGAGACATTTAAACATTTAGGTTAGAGGATTAAATTGTATGGAAAGTGAATGTTAATTTTTTTTTTCTTTTATTTCAGTGACCTGAAAAATTCATACCTAGTTACTACATACTTGAGAGTTGAGAATGTGTACTGAATCTTGTCTTGTGATCTTAACCAGTAAAAGGTTACTTCGCCGCTTTTACGAAGAAATAAATTTGTAATTTTGTGGTTACTAAGTCAATAACCTGATTATACTGGCTAGGGTTGCAGTTACCGGCCATAAGGAACAAAAAGACATGGAAAGGATTGACGAAGACATTTTACCTATGCTGGCTGCAAAACCAAAACCCATCGTTGTCAATGGGAATGAGCCACGTAGGCGACATAGGCGCCGAGGTTAAAGGGATGAAGTGTCGTCTCATCGTACTGTCGGGTGTGGGAGCGTTTGACGGCCATGATCGCTACCGCCACTACTAGTGCGCCACCGCTGTGCTGTCATGTTGTGTTGCTGTGAACAAGCGAAGCAGCTAACAGATTTTGGAATTTTTATAGCACAGTGAGTGTTGTCTCTTTCTTCACTTTAATCTTCTCCACCTTTTCATTGTTTTTATCTACCAAACAATAATAAGAAATTTCTTCTCTGATCTGCACCCTTTTCTCTTTTTTCCATTCATTTTGTGTTGTGTAGTGCATATATATATATATATATATGTTTACATTTTTGTTTTTTATTTTTTAATTTGTGGATAACCCAGGTATTCTTTGCCCCCGTACCAAGTTCATGAAGAGATAAATTAAGCAAATCTAGTTTTTGGATTCAATACTAAATTGTTGGGAAAACATTTAAAGATAAAGGCTTTTGTTAAGGTTTTGTCTTTATTTGTTGTTTCACATTGGTTGCTTAACTCACTTTTGCCTTGCTTATAAAGCTCAATACTTCTTAGAAGCCTTTGAAGAGTTATGGAGAGGGAATAAAGAGAAACCATGTGCATGCTGCTGAAGTTTGCGTGGTGTGGCAGTTTAACAAATCATGTACGTGTCCGAATTCCTCTTCTCTATAATCACGACTTTCGCTCCATTTTTTTTGTGACTTTTGTCACCCATCGAAAGCATACGATTACCATAGTCGTAAAATGCTTTTAAGGTAGTGTTATTAATAACACGTCACATAACTTTCATTACCTTTCTTTCATTCATACACAAAGCTAGCCCACAGTAAAACGTACGTTCTTGTACAACATTGTTCATCCTCCTTTCAAACTGCTTCTGCAACTTACACGACTCAACATAAGGATAGAATTCATAAAAATCTCACCCTGCCGCTAGACATTATTAGTCTTACGTGAAACTTTTTATCTACTAGAGTGCTATACCAATGTACTAGAAGCACAAAATTAAATTTCACCCTCATTTTGTAATTATATTGGTTTATGTAGATGACTCAATTATTGGCATAGTTAGATTTAATTGTTTAGTTTTTTATGTAGTGGTGTGAAAATTTTACCCTGACATTGATGGAGATCAAGAGATATTAGTGTCTATCGAGTTTGGTTAAACACTTTATTTTTATCTTCTTAATTTTATATATTCTCAACTTGACTATCACAACTAAACTTGGCTGCGATGATATGCCATTGCCTTTGGTCACGACTCACAAAGTAATTAAATTAATTTTTTTTAGCTGGTGGTTGATCGATATATGGTAAATAATTTGTATTTTTTTCTTTTATATTTAACAACCAATATTTTGAATCATCTACTATTACATTTTTAATGCATTTTCACCTACTAATTAACATCAATTAAAATTAGATCAGACTTGCCTATTCAAATTTAAAATAGTCCATTTTTTTTGTGTAATAGTTAAAATGTGGGATTCTAATAGTTAGGAGTTAGATCACATGTTGTGCAATTATATAATTTTAAAAGACAATTGAACAGACATACACTAGATTCAAGAAATTCCAAGAAAACAATATTATATGCACAGCAAAAAGGTGATGTAGAAATGCACCACGTTGTGTCTCCATTGTTTTGGAACTTCTTTGTAGTATGTCGAAGGTTGTGTGTTTGTGTCCATACGACCAATGGGGTGGGGGAGGAGGGGATAAAATTATTAGTGCTCCATAAAATAACAAAAGAGCCCCCATTTGTGGCCATGTTTTTTTTTTTTTTTTTTTTTTCCTAAAAAGATTTAAACAAGAGACCGTTAAGTTATTCTGATTTATTTTTATTTTTTTAAAATCATTTTGTTAAATTAAGGAGTGGGAAATTTTGCTTAGGCAAAAATTGAATTTTATAAAATTGAGTACTCGTAGTATTTATATCATCTCATAAGATTATATTTCAATAAAAGACATGGTGATAGTGTAAATGGTACCGGGGTCAAAGCTACGCTACAAATTGAATACGTATATGATGAACAAGTAAAAGAGGGCATTCGGTTGGTCGATCGGTCTACCGGGTGACAACGGACCGATGCTATGTTGTATTGCAAGTAACGAGTGATTATAATGTAGAGTAAATTACAAATGGTGTGGTGTTACAAAATACTGAATATGACAAGTGATCAAGGGGAGGGTCCGCCTATCTATACTAAGTAAGTTGGCTATGCATTTAATGCTTCCATATGCAAGTGGCTTGAAGTGGTGCGCTCTTGGTGGCTTGGTCAAATGGTCGCCCCGCAGCTACGTGTAGGTTGACTGTCCGAGGTGACATAGCCGTTATTCCTACAAGTGGTCAGCCACCCCACCTAAAAATGCAAGTGGGCTTCCTTTACTTGTAGTGTAAGCTAAACCTCCAAACTTGCGAAGTGCATCGCACTGTAAGCCGATTGGGTGATCTCAGGTGGTGCTCCGTTGGGATGATTCCACAGGTGATCCGAAAACATCTTCACTTATCACGAGGCCGGCCTATTAATACAGACTGTACAATTGGTCACAAGTGATTTAGTTCCGTCGCGCCGGTGGTTATAGCTGACCGGCCGAGTGATCTGACGAATAGTCCTTATGTGTATTTACCCATCACATGGAATATATAGTTTCAATTATTAATAAAATGGACTACTTAAATTAATAATAAAGAAAATGTCTATGTTAATTGGAACATGTCTATGTTAATTGGATAGTAACTTACTTTGATACTTCTAGTGTGGGTTAACATGCTTATGAAAATTTCCTAATGATTAAAATCGATTAATTTTTGTGATATTGTAGGCATGCAATTTTCGTTGTTTCTACTTTAATTTCTAGTATATTTTTGTTCCATTATATCAAAAATAAAATCAAATAGAAGTTTGTTTTATAGGTACGTAAATCGAGCCAAATATCATGGTTCAATGACTCAATCCAAATTGATCACACAGAACATGGACCCAAATAAGAACAATGAGTGTCTTCATAAAACATCAGGCCCAAATTTGACACAAGTAAATAATTGAAAAAAAACAAAATACAGTACTTGGTGATCAATTATGTATCAGGCTAGGTGAAAAAAAATAATTGTCACTTTATCCATTTTTCTCTGTAGTTATCTTCAAATCGACGATTTTAATAGGCCAGGCCACTTAGGAATTCATCATATTCAACAAAAAATAAAAAAATAAAAAATCATATTACACATATTGTCAAAAACAGCAGAGTAATTTCATAGATTTTTCTACCATGGATTGCCTCATATACATTCGCTAATAATGCCGCAAAAATGACTCAAATTTATTTTCCTAGTTGTATAAATTATAAACCCTAACTAAATATATATTTGTATATCGTGATTGAAGAGAAATCCAACTCTAGGAGCAAAAGTAACAAGCAGGAGATTGGTTAGCATCAAGGAGACATCAAATTGTAAGATGAAACGTGTTTAGTATTACATTTTCTATAGTATATGATTTATTCTGCGTGTGGCTTAGTTAAAATTGTCATAATTCAAAGATGAGTCTACACTCTACAATATGTAGATAATTAAAAGACTTAAACCACCTTTCAAAAAAAAAAAAAGACTTAAACCATTACTTTTTTCATATAATAATATATATTCATAACAACATATTTCAACCGACCATATTCATTGCAACAATATAATAATATTCATAATAACATACATACACATACATCACAAAGACTTAATTAACTCTAATAGGGGATATTCTCCGAGTATACTCCCCTCCACATACGTGTACCTATTTGGTACCTGGTCATGCCGCCGAGAGGAATTGTTCCCGACCTTAACCGACTCTTGGCGGTACCCGACCTCAACGTGACAACCGAGCTAAATAGAGACTGCACTGTTGCTTCGTTGCCTTGGGACCTAGATTCCTGGCCTTAACCACCCCATCCCAATGGGGTGATAAGGAATTTAAGCACACATACATGACTATCATGGGGCTATTCCCGAGCCCACCAACTGCATGTATAACACATGTCAGTCATGCCGAGAACTCGACATGTGTTTTCCTTCTTGCGCTATAAATACCACATTTAATGCTAGAAAGAGGGACTTTTGGCAACTTCACCTACCACATCTTAACTCCGAACCCTCTGACGTCATTTATTGAGCTTGAGACTTAAACCAACAAGTAGACTGCAACAGGACCTGAATACGACCTGACCCACCAGTTCGTACGTATTTAGAACATCTTAGCGTATTTACACTATCAAACTCCCTAGTTTTACTACTAATTTATAGAAATTCACTCTGAAAACAACTTAATTAACTTACATATTAACCACTCAAAGCAGACTTAAATATCTAGACCAACTGCTTCATCCAGTACCTATAATTTAAGGAGAAGATTAATTTAATGATAAATACCCCGATTACACACACAAAAAAAAAACCCTTACAAATTAGACTTCGAAATTAAACTTTCTCCAAACTCAAGACTTGTCAATCTCTCCATCTCTCTCTCAAACCTCTCCATCGCCGGCGGAGGCAAGAAAACCGGCACCACCACACCTTCCTCTCCGTCAACATTCCGGCAACAACCATATATGCTAAGAGTGGCGGATCCTCCGTCCATGGTTCCTCCGTACACCGGCTTCCCCCACCCAAAATCCACCCTATCAAACCCCGCTTTAGACGCATCCGAAACAACAATGTTGCAACGTGACCTCAAAATCTGCGGCTTTCCTTTTTCATTCATAAGATTAACCATAGACCTGCATCGTAACAGAGTTGTTATGAACAGATACTGCAGTGTAACAAGAGTCAATAGTACTAAAAAAGATTAACCACCGAACTGCATTGTAACAGAGTAGTTATGAACAAATATTGCATTGTAACAGTGTCAATAGTACTCAAAAAGATTAACCACCGAACTGCATTGTACGTAATATGGTAGTTATGAACAGATACTGCATTGTAACAAAGTCAATAGTACTAAAAAAGATTAACCACCGAATTGCATTGTAACAGAGTAGTTATGAACAAATACTGCATTGTAACAGTGTCAATAGTACTCAAAAAGATTAACCACCGAACTGCATTGTAATAGGGTAGTTATGAACAAATACTGCATTGTAACAGAGTCAATAGTACTCAAAAAGATTAACCACCGAACTGCATTATTAGTTATGAACAGATAGTAACAGAATTAATACTGAATAGTACTCAAAAAGATTAACCACCCACCGTACATAATCCTCTCCCACTTTATCTTTCGCCTTTTGTATTAAGTCTATAGCGTACCCTAATGGGTTACTGCTCAACATTCTTGCTCCGGTCACCGCCGCCGCCGGCACCGCCGCGTTGCCGTAAAACCCCTTTTGTAGCGGTGCAAGTGGGGTTTTGTCGCTCACGTTAACCATCGTTGTTATGGCTACCGTTTCATCGCCGGTGAGATTTAGGGCTCGGGTTCGAGACCTCCAAATGGAAGCGGTAATCATGTTGAACTTTGAGGTTGGTTGGGCGAGTTTTTGTCGGATGGCTTTGATCTCGTTTGGGCCGAAATAGAAACCGCGACCGACCACATTTTTTTCGTCCATTTTTGTGTCGTTTTCGTGGCCAACAACGTTGTATTCTGGGTGTTCGTAACGAGTACGAGGTGGGAGATTTTTTGCTGTCAGCAGTTCTCTTCTCCATATGGGTTTAATGGACGGTGAAGATGCACCCTGCGCTAGCTCCCCAGTTGCCTTGAGGAATTTTGCTAAACCTAATCCGTCGGTTATGACATGGTTTAGTCGTATAGCCACCACAAATCCTCCACAAATCAAACGTGTCACCTGTGCAACGGTTAAAACCGTTAGTTGAATTATATATTGCAATTTTTTTTTTAATACTTAAGTTATCCTTGTTGTGTCGGACTAATCTTAGGTCTATTGGTATTCGGCAAATTATTGTGTGGACCATGATCCATGCTGTATGGATTATAACAAAAAGTACATTTTAATATACTAAATGTACATTATTTGTGTACTGAATGTACATTATACAATATAATGTACATTCAGTACACAAATAATGTACATCCTTGGAATACAATGTACATTTTTAATATACTAAAAGTACATTATTTTTATACTGAATGTACATTATTTGATAGTATGATCTACACAATAATGATTGATAATACCCCAGGGCCTTAGAGCCACTATAGAGATAAATCGTGCACAGGGGATTCAATCCACACCTTCTATCATGAACCATTTTCCATTCATATATGTTTCTAGTGGAATTCAAACCCAACACTACTGCTACAGTTGTGATATCAAATTAAACGAAGAACCACTATACTAAGCCCAAGGGCTAGGAATGAACCACTACGATACACTAAGCCACTTTGCTTAAATTGAGTTTTTTTGGGTTATAGTGGATGGTGGGTCAGATTGGGGTTGGGTTTGGATTTATATACAAAATCAACATAGAACCCAATTCCACCACCATGTTAGCATATATAATTAATAGCAAAATAAATACTAATATTAGTTGCCAAGACCTTGTGGTCTAGTGGCATTTGGTGTCCCAATTAACACTCCACATAGATGATGGGAGCAATTGTTTTGTGCTTTACTACATTGTCACAGAGTCAATATAGTACTCAAAAAAAAAAATACTAGTATTAGTTAATTCTAAAAGTTTTTATAGTTGTCATACCTGAACTAACAACAAGGGGCACCCGAGTATTCCATCAGAGCCAGGCACTTGATACAAGAGCTCCTTGGAGTACAAACATGGTGGCTTAATAGCATCGCCAAGATCTTCCAAGCTGAAATTACTATCTGCTTTCACGAACAAGATCCCTTCACCACTACAATCCACCATGAACTTATCCTCATCAGGGCCATGAATAATGCGACCTGCAAGAGGGTAGTACCATACAAGGGCTTCAGCTAATGCACCTCTAATGGCTTCCACAGCGTCCCTTGCTTTCATGAGGGGATTTGCCCTAAAGAACATGATCATAGAGACATGAATCCTCATGCCTTTTTGGTCATCTATGTCTGATAATTCCTTTATTTCATGGGGTGTAGGTTTAGAAGGTACTAGGAGTTGTGGTTCCTTATGGCTAACAACAAAAGCTTGTTTTCTTGCCATTTTGATTGTTTTGTTTTGATGTATGCTTATAGTGTGGAAGAAATATATATAGAGTTGGTTTAGCTTGATGCTGGCTTCCCTTCATTATTTCACCTCTATTTATATTAGCTACCTTGAGCTAATTACATGGGGTCATAGCTCCATTTTTTTTCATTAACACATAGTGCTCTAACTCTTATCCAAGTAGGTATTGTGTGAGATGTATCACATGTGTAATACTTTTTAACTAAAATATAATAATTTTTTATACTTATAAAAATTTTACTATAGGTATAGTACATAAAAATAATATTGTAGATAAATAAAAATGACATCAACAATAGTTAATTTATGTACTTACAAAAGTGAATTTATGCGTATACAGTAGTGATTTTTTAAAATCAAATTTATGTACCTATAAATTTATTTTAAAAAATTGGAATTGAAAAAAAATCAATATGATGTCATTTAAATGATTTCAATTAGAGTCATTTCCTTTTTTGGTCCTACTGTTATTGGGGCAATGTCAATTTTAGTTCACCTCATTAATTTTTGCCACATTGCAGCCAATGTTGTTTAGTCATTGTCACTTTTAGTCCATCGTTAGAATTTCCGTGAAGTGACCGTCCAAAACAGGGTTATTTTGGTCTTTTCATGCTTTGGCCTCCACCTTTACCTTTTGCGTTGGTTTTCCTTACCCATTTACATCCAGATTGAGACCTCCAATTTGACTTCAGACCAAAACCAAACCCCGATAGCCACCTCTCACCAGCTCCGTTGCCTCCCCTGCAGTTGTAGGGTGTTTTGATTGACTAATAAGGTGGGGAGAAATTGCGGAAAAGACCAAAATAACCCTGTTTTGGACGACCACTTCACGAAAATTCTAACGATGAACCAAAAGTGACAATGACTAAATAAGACTGCTGCAATGTGGCAAAAATTAATGAGGTGGACTAAAATTGACAATGCCTCTAATAACAATATACTTTTATACATTAATTTTATTTATATATAAAAAATAAGTGGTGAACTTTTTAGACAAGATGAACCTGACCTACGATATAACTACTTCAATTGTTGCTCTAGCATGGAAGAAACATGAAGTGGACAATCGTACTTATGCTTCAATTCATATCTAATTAGAAGGTTAAGTAAACTCTTGCTTATCCATATATCCTTATAAAATAATAAAATATTTATGTTTATTATTTAATACTGAAAGGAGAGGAGACACTCTAAAAAATAAAACCCCACTTGTAACATCATCCTTTGCACTTGTTTTTTCGAACAGGCTCATCCATGATATAGTCCGACTACCAATCCAATTAAGAAACCTACACCTAACTAATTAGCAACTCTATTTTGTGTATATTAATATTTAAATTGAAGGTGTGCGATGTTCAGACTTAAAGTGCGCACTTTTAACAGGTAAGGTCCGCCATTTTTAGCTTTTGTTTCTTCCTTCCAAACACACATTTTTATTAATTTTTTTTATTGGTTTGAGCCGTTGATCTATATTTGATCAACGTCTCATATCACACTGCATATTCGTACGTGACTTCCTTCGCGCCTGATCTTGATCCTACAATATGTGTGTGTGTGTGTGTATGTTCAGGTGAAAACCTACCTTATTATGTGAACCTGAGAAGCTGTGCACACTCTTAGCTTGATCTTGCGTCATCCAACAACCTAGAACATAGTGCACGAAAAAAAGGCAAATCAGAACGTGGTGTACAACGTGTTTGCATTGTGTTTATAGTGCACTACTATACGTGTATGCATTGTGTTATAGATGACATGCATCATCCACTAATCTAGATAAAAGACCCGAATTAATTCTCATGTTCACATGCTAATATAGGTTCTCATATGAACCTAAAGATCTCTATATATCGACAAGTGTAGAGATAATCTACCAACTTAAGATTTTGAAGTATCTTATTATAGTACAACTACCCTATATTACTTGTGTGTGTGTGTTTTTTTTTTTATTTTTTTGGAAAGATATTACTTGTGTTATTTACTATACATATTAAGTATAACTTATCTTATTTACTATCCTATATCTTATAGTACAACTATATCAGAATAAATATAATAAATATTTTTTGTCTAAATCAGATAAATAAAAGATATAATTATCTCTCTAGTGTTATGCATTATTTTATAGGAAGAGCATACGCTAGCTTCAAGAGTACAAGTTGTACATACAGGGGGTAGTCGAGTTTAATTTTCCCGTCTTTACCGGATTATATTCTAAATCCTATGAATCCACCCTAGATTTATGAGAAGATAAATTGAGTTAATCTAGTTTCGATAGTCAACACCAAACCATACATTTTTATGCATATATAAGAAGTCCACCCAAACTCAAATCTTGAATATTAGAAGAAATCAAATATCTAGCTACGTACTTTAATTTGCTTCTGGAAGCAAGTCTTAAGTGAGCCACTAAATCGATGCCCTTGGGCTATTTTCTAATCATACTTATATATAATTTTATTTATATTTCATGACAAGAGTTACACAACATACATCAATTCTCAAGGACTATAACCTTGGACCATCAGCCTCTTTATAGGAATTGAAAAATAATGTACTGCATTTGATGGGCTAATTTTATCTGTTGTGTTTTGTGGGTGCTCTAATATATGTCATAACTCCCATTAAGACACATTTATAGCAAGAAAATAAGTAATTTAGGCCTTTAATTACAAGCGTCCACAATATAAAGCACAATTGCAACACAAGTCATAAAATCTAAATTTATACATTTGATTAAGAAATTGATATTGAAGAGCTAAGAACATAGGTTCATAAACACTTTTTATCCAAAAACCCTTAAGTAGTTTTAACCAATCATGACTAACATTGTATTCTTTACACAAAAGTTAAAGGAAAATACAAGAAACAAGAAAAGTAAAGAAAAAGGGAATGATTCTCCCGAGTCTTCCAACTTTTCCTTCGCCTTCCAATGTGACTTGAAGTTCGTTGAAACTAAGTGATTATCTTCTCCCAAAAGTGTGTGGATACCTCCTTGCACTCTTGAAAAGTAAACAGTCACTTTCTCTCACTCTTTGTCTCCCAAAATTGCAGCCTTCGACCTAGGGTTTTGGAAAGATGAACCCTTTTATAGTAGGAGCCAACACAGGGGCAGAAATGAAAATTCTGCAAAGCTGAAACTTTTCGCAAAACAAGTTCTCGATGCGTCGAGCATAAATTATCAACGAAGACTTGCATTCTGAAAACTTTCAACACGTCCAGTTCCAAATTCGACGCGTTGAGCTTTCATAATCACCAACGATCCTTCCTTGTTGGGTTCATGCATGCTCTAAAGGTTTCGTTGCTTTGGCATTTGCTCTTCAATGGTTTGGTTTTAATGCACTAATAAACACCATAAAAGCATTCAAATAAAGTATTAGATCATGTTTAGATGATAATCTAAATATTGAAGATAGTATTTTTTTTTTTGAATACTACTAACTCTCTATTACAATGCAGTATCTGTTCATTACTACTTTCTCAACCTATTGAATCACAAGATGTTTAAATGGTTGAATTCAGCATTTTATTATTAAAATGTAGCACTAACTATTATATATATATTATTAAAGTACTACACTCATTCATGCTAATTTCAAAAATATGAACGTCAAAATAAACATGTGTAAAATGGATGTGAAAATTGTTGATGAAATTGGACATATTGTGGTATCAGTAATCAGACTACCTACAAAGTCATTATTGTTATTAGTAAACAAGTTATGAAACTATAACAAAAGTTATGACTCCTTAACCTTCTACAAATATAATAAATATTAATATTTTGTTCAATGTACAACAAACATCTCACAAGTCACAACACATGAAATATGTAGGGAAAACTACCACTGTCAACTATCAACAAGCGATTGCAAGCTAGATTAAGAGTTCATAGTACAACTAAGATCCTAGTCATACATAATTATCTCATTGCATGAAGTTACACTCTATACTATTACCAGTAACCCAATTGCACATACATAACACATTACAAATAAAAAAAAAAAAAAGAAGAAGAAAAATAAGTACGGAAGATGAAGACAATGACAATATTATCCAAAAGAGAATTAAAAAGACTTAGACAACATTCAAATAAAAAGTAGTATTTATTTAGACTATGATTTGTAGACTAAGTATTTTGATTAGCATTTTTACAAAATTGTAAACATTAAAATAAATGACAATTATACTCAATCTCTCATATATTGTCGTATCTTGTATTCATATATTTTGAATTATCGATTTAAATAAACAAATTCAACATTCAATTATATATGCATGAACATCTCTTATAGATATAATCTTACATTTATATAATTTGACGTACTTATTTAAAAATAAACTATTGATCATTATCCCACCTGAAAAACTAGCTAGTTTTATTTATAAAGCATAACATCAACACTATTATTTATTTATTTATTTATATATTTGGATGGGGTTAATTAATCCATCTAATCGATCTTAATCAAGTCACATTACAAATAATTCTAATTTATAGAGTAGATTTAAGAAGTGATTTGGATGGTATCTCTATAACTTCACGAGGGTCAAGTGCTGTAAACTTCTTCATTTCCTCTTCAAACTTCTTCATAGCTGCCGGCGGCAAGAAAACCGGCACAAGCACGCCGTCCTCACCGTCGCTATTCCGGTAGCGAGCATGAGTAATAGCGGTGGCTGATGCTCCTCCATCCATGGTCCCTCCATACACTGGTTTCCCCCATCCAAAATCCATTTCATCAAACCCTAATCTTGACAAATCAGTAACAGCAATACTGCTACGTGACCTCAACAATGGCGGCCTTCCATTCGAAACCAAAAAGTTAACCACCGACCTAACATAATCTTCAGTCACTCTACTCTTCGCTTTCTCTATCAACTCCACGGCATACTCTAACGGGCTCCCTATTTGGTAAATGGCTGTTAGTTAGAGGGTATAACTAGTTGATAACATTTGTCATATTTGGTAAATTAACTTATAGTTATTTGGTATAATTTTTTTGGGAGAATGGTTAAATATACCGTCAAACTTTTGGTAAAAAGTCAATTAGACCTTTTGAACTTTTGAAAGTTGCAATTAAATTCACAAACATGTTATTCTGGAGCAATTAAACTCATTAACCTGTTCGTGACCTGTAATTACAGGTCAATTAAGATTCTAGTGAACATTCATCCAAACTCCGACGAACCTTAGGCAAGTTAGGTCAAAAAGGTCGTCGCCGACTGGAGAAGGCAACCAATCTCCTGCATGGGAGAAGGTGACCAACTGGTCGTCACTTCCAGTCGATGGAGATGGCTTCTCCGTCGATTGGAGATTGCGACCAAACTGGTCGCAATCTCCGTCGACCGTAACGGTTTGATCGCTGATTTTTTAGCTAACTTACTTAAGGTTCGTCGGAGTTTGGCCGGAGGGTCGCCGGAATCCTAATTGACTTGCAATTACAGGTCACCAACATGTTAGTGGGTTTAATTGCTCCAGAATAACATGTTTGTAGATTTAATTGCAACTTTCAAAAGTTCAGTGGCCTAATTGACTTTTTACCAAAAGTTCGAGTGTGTATTTGATCATTTTCCGAAAAAGCTCATTGAAAAGGTTGTTTTGAGCAGCTTTTGAATTTTAGCATTTTAAAATTAAAAAAAAAACCTGATTAATCAAACACTTATATTGATATTTTAACCAAGTGAAACACCTAATAATTATCAAATAAACCAAAATTGTTAACTATTTTACCAAGCAGGCCCAATAACCTCCGAGCTTTTGCCACCGCCCCCGAAGTCACCACCGCGTTGCCGTAGTAGCCGTCGCGCAGCTCAGGTGGACCTTTGTCACGTACATTAATCGCGCATATGACCGCGACGGTTTCATCGGCGTCGAACTCTAAGGCTCGTGTTCGACATATCCATATCGAAGCCGTAATTAGGTCAAACTTTGAGCGTGGTTTAGTCTGTGGTGGAAGTTTTCGACGGATGGCTTTCATCTCTTTAGGGCCAAAAAAGAAAGAACGGCTAACCAACTTGTCTTGATCTATTATTGATTTGTGGCTGACAATGCCATATTCTGGGTAGTCGTAGGTTGTTTGGAGTGGAGGTGGGAGATGTTTTGCAGTTAATAATTCTCTTCTCCAGACAGGTTTAGTTGAAGGTGAAGATGCATCCTGCGCTAACTCTCCCACAGCCTTCACAAATTGTGCTAAACCTAATCCATCAGTTAGAACATGGTTTACACGTATAGCCACCACAGATCCTCCACAAATCAACCTCGTAACCTGTAATTTTATTACATATAAATTAACAATAACATTAATTTCTAATTAAAGTATTAATTAATCATGATCAAACTCCCACTTTAATTTGTTATTTCAAAAGACCACAAGAGATAAACCAAGTCAGATTGCCCTCAATCATAATATCATGGACCATAGTTCAATTCATCCGACAAGATAGACCATTGACATAAAGTTCATTATTAGTGTAATGAAATAAAATTATTATTTTAGGTTGTTTGTCTCGGGAGTATGTAGGATGACAATGGGTAATGGTGGACCACAAATAAAAAGTATTTTATTTGAGTACTGAAAAAACATTATTTTGTATACTATCAAATAATGTACTTATAGTATATATATTAAAAATAATGTACCTTGTATTCATGGGAAGTACATTATTTGACTATTGAGAGTACATTATTTTGTATAGTGTATATTCAACTATTGTAATTTAGGTGTTGATTGAATTAACCGAATTAATTAATTGGATAACTTTAACTAGAAGTACCTGAACTAACATCAATGGGCAACCGAGTATTCCATCAGAGCCAGACACTTGATACAGGAGCTCCTTGGAGTACAAACATGGCGGCTTAATGGCATCGCCAAGATCTTCTAAGCTGAAATTACTATCTGCTTCCACGAACAAGATCCCTTCACCATTGCAATCCACCATGAACTTATCCTCATTAATGCCATGAATAATGCGACCTGCAAGAGGGTAGTACCATACAAGGGCTTCGGCTAATGCATCTCTAATGGCTTCCACGGGGTCCCTTGCTTTCATGAGGGGATTTGCCCTATAGAACATGATCATAGAGATATGAAGCCTCAGACCTTTTTGGTCATCAATGTCTGATAATTCCTTTATTTCATGGGGTGTAGGTTTAGCAGGTACTAAGAGTTGTGGTTCCTTATGGCTAACAACAAAAGCTTGTTTTCTTGCCATTTTGGCTGTTTTGTTTTGATGTGCTTATTGTGGGGAAGAAATATAGAGTTGGTTTAGCTTGATGCGTGCTTCCCTTCATTATTTCACCTCTATTTATATTGACTACCACTTGAGCTAATTCCGTGCATGTGGTCATAGCTCCATTTTTTTTATTAACACATAGTGCTCTAACTCTTATCTAATTAAGTAGGTATTGTGTGAGAAGTATCACACTATTTTTTCTAAACTTATAAAAAATATTACTCCGTACATTTTAACAAAAAAATTTCACATGTCTCACAAAAGACTTAATCATCTTATTCACATATTTATAGTGGTGAACTCAAGTTTTAAATAATATTAATTAAATAAGATAACATTTTGACAGATGATATATAATAAAACTATATTAGGTATGTTAGGAGTATCTATACAATTCAAATAATATCTGAATATTTGATTAGTGTTTTAGTTGGTGTGGGGAAAGCCTATTGTTTACCACAAAGGTAAATTAAATTAATCTAACTTTAAGATCCTAACACCAAATTATATATTTTCACACATAAAGAACTCATTCGAAATTCAAACCTACAATATTTATGGTGGGGATAGAACCTACCCTGTCACTAAAACAGGTCTTAAGTGAAGCTCATCCCTGATTCATTATTAGACCAAGGACTTTTTGACTCATTTTTTGAGGAGATAGAAAAATAATATAATGGACCCATGTATATAAAAATAGTACTATAGGTATATAAAAATAATATTGTAGATACATAAAAATGACATTAACAATAGTGAATTTATATACTTACGAAAGTAAATTTATGTATATACAGTAGTGGTTTTTGTAAACCAAATTTATATATGTACTTTTTTCTTTTGAACAAAAATTTATATATGTACTTAAAATATTGATTTATGTACCTATAAATTTATTTTTTAAAATTGGAAAAAAAAATCGATATGATTTCAATTAAAGTGTTTTAATGATATATATACTTTTATACATTAATTTTAATTGTATAAAAAAATTAAGTGGTAAACTTTTTGTTTAAAAAAAAAGTGGTAAACTTTTTAGACAGGATGAACCCTAATTTACGATATAACTACTTCAATTGTTGCTCTAGCATGGAAGAAACATGAAGTAGACAATCATACTTATGCTTTAGATCTAATCATGTGAGAATCATGCCCAAGTTGGTGAAAACGGAGAACACGTGAATAAATTCAAACCATTGATCTAGTAAATCTAACGGTTGAAAATAAACAAATCTTTGTAATATTTATGAAAATAACTCCGCTCATTTTAAACTTAATTTCCCATTCATCAGATCTTGCAGATCAATGGTTTAGATTTGTCCACAAATTCTCACCTAGCTAGAGATTGATTCTCATATTATATATATATATATACACACACACAAGTGTATAGACAATCTACCAACTTAAGATTTTGAAGTATCTTATAGTACAACTATCCTATATTACTTGTGTTATTTACTATATTAAGTAAAACTATCTTATTTACTATCCTATATCTTATAGGTCAACTATCATATCGTATATTACTTGTGTTATTTACTATATTAAGTAAAACTATCTTATTTACTATCGTATATCTTATAGTACAACTATCCTTTATTACTTGTGTTATTTACTATCCTAGCTATATCTTATAGTACAACTATCCTATATTACTTGTTGTAATCCTGCACAAGAAAATATAAAAATAAATATAATAATGTTTTTTTTTATGTCTAAATAAGATAAAATAAAAGATATAATTATCTATAGTGTTATGCATTTTGTAGGAAGAGCATACGCTAGCTTCAAGAGTACAAGAGGTATTGTGGATAATCCAGTTTTCATGTCATTGCTAGGTTATATTCTAAATCTCATGAATTCGCCCCAGACTTATGAGGAGATAAATTGAGTCAATTTAATTTTGATAGTTAACACCAAACTATACACTTTTATGGACAAGAAGTCAACCCAAACTCAATTCTTGAATTTTCTCAGAAGGAATCAAATCTCTACTTTGCTGCTGGAAGCAAGTCTTAAGTGAGCCACTAAATCAATGCCCTTGCCCCTTGGGGCTATTTTCTAATCATACCTATATATAATTTTATTGATATTTCATGACAAGAAGTTACACAAACCATAAACTAATAACTTAGCACAACATCAAGGACAATAACCTTAGCTTGGACCATCAGGCTCTTTATAGGAATTGAAAAATAATGGACTGCATTTGATGGGCTAATTTTATATGTTGTGTTTTGTTTGGAGTAAATAAAGTTGTCAAGACCTATGATGGGATGACATGAGTGTGAACATAAATATAATATGTGCAGTCCAACTATAAGTTTAGGCTTTTAGTTGAGATGGAGCACATGCTTTAATTTGGTATCAGAGCCATGCAAAAGGTTGAACATAAATATAATATGTGCAGACCAATTATAAGCTTAGGCTTTTAGTTGAGATGGAACACATGCTTCAATTATGAGCTTCTTTCAAAACCTATATGAGGGGTGTACTTTGCTTAATTTCAGTGTGTGGGTCCTCGTCCACTTTGATTTCTATAATTTGTACTCGTAGTAATTAGTTTATTCATCAATTGTTATGGAGATATCATTATATCAGTTGGTTGTTTGCCTGCATACTAAATTGTACAAAATTCAAAATACACAAGAGAGGAAAAAGGAAATAAAATTGGGCCATCCTTAGCCCAATTCACATCCGCCCCGCAACTTCTTCATCGCAATTATTATCCCATCACCCTCACCCATGGATCAGAATCCATTGTATATTATGTATATGCAATTAACATATTATGTGAATGTAGTTAATATATGTATTATGTGCTAATAATTAACGTATTATGTATTTGTAGTTAACATATATGTACATCCAATTTATTTACAAATACCTACATAATATGTTAATTGCAGACACACAATAAGTTAATAGCAAACATATAATGTTAATGTTATTTTAGACAATAATGATCCGCAATATATACAAGGATCCGAAGAAGAGCAATCGGAGGAATGGTTGAGCTCTGGGATAGATTGTGAAGAGTTACCACTTAAAGAGCATTAGGAAATCGAACATATACTTATTGTAATATTTTTTTTTAGCACACCGAAAATGAGTATTTATGTTAGACGGATATTTAGAGGGTCAAATTCAGCATCTTATTCTTAAAATGTAGCGCTAACTATTATGTAAGTATATGTAAATAAAGTTATATTTTATTTATACAACATAACATCAACACTATTATTTATTTATTTTTGTATATTACACCTTCATATATTTGGATGAGGTTAATTATTAATCCAATCTAATCTTAATCAAGTGACATTACAAATAATTCTAATTTATAGAGTAGATTTAATAAGTGATTTTGATGGTTTCTCTGTAACTTCACTAGGCATAAAAGCTATCAACTTCTTCATCTCCTCCTCAAACCTCTTCATCGCCGGCGGTGGCAAGAAAACCGGCACCACTATGCCGTCTTCTCCGTCGCTATTCCGGCAAAGAGCATGAGCAATAATGGTGGCCGATCTTTCTCCCTCCATGGTCCCTCCATACACCGGCTTTCCCCACCCGAAATCCATTTCACTAAACCCTAATCTCGACAAATCAGTGACAATGAAACTACTACGTGATCTCAATATCGGTGGCCGTCCCTTTGACGCCATGAAATTAACCATTGACCTAATATAATCCTCATTCGCTCTACCCTTTGCTTCTTCTATTAACTTTACGGCATAATCTAATGGATTATCGTATAATCTCTGGGCTTCCGTCACGGCCGCCGGAAACACCACTGCGTTGCCGTAATACCCGTCGCGTAGTACCGGTGGACCTTTGTCACGGACGTTAACGGTGCACACGACGCTTGTAGTTTGATCACCGTTTAAGTCTAAGGCTCGTGTTCGAGCTCTCCATATGCAAGCGGTAATCAAGTCGAACTGTGAGTTTTGGTGGTGTTGGGCGGTGTCTTGAAGAGTCGAGTGGCTAACTGTTACATAAGTATAAGGAAATAAAGTGAGATTTTTTAAATGTTATGCAAGTATAAAGAAATAAAGCTAAGACTTTTGGTACTAATTATAGCTTTTAGCTAGTATAGTCAGCGTTTTATCCAACAATTGGTATCATAGCAAGTTGAGGGTAGCAAGTGCAGCTTAGAGAGCCAAGTCAAGTCGTGTTGCAGGATAGTATAAGAAAATAAATTTGTAGTTCACTACTAGCTATACCTTTTGGAGTAGTGGTAAGTACTTGATCTGACAATTTAGGATGAGGTGAAAGTTTTTGGCGAATGGCTTTTATTTCTTTGGGCCCGAAGAAGAAAGGCTTGGCAACCAAATTGTTGTCGTCCATGATTTTGTCATTTTTGTGGCAGACAAGGTTATATTCGGGGTGGTTGTAGGTTGTTTGAAGTGGGAGGTGTTTTGCAGTCAACGTTTCTCTTCCCCACAATGGCTTGATTGAAGGTGAAGGTGCACCTCGGGCTAACTCCTCGACTGCCTTTGACGAATTGTGCTAAGCCTAATCCGTCGCTTAGAACATGGTTTATGCGTATGGCCACCACGAATCCTCCACAAATCAACCTCGTAAGCTGTAATTTTACAACATATAAATTAAAAAAACAACTTCTTAGTTTGAGCCGAGATCAGCTATGAACAACCTAGGCTGATCTGATTTGTGGTTCTTTGTTGATTAGGACCACAAGACCAGATTTACACTGTGTACAAACTCGAGTATTGATTGCAGATTTTATTCATGGACTCAACTCCGCAAAATAGAATTACCTGAACTAGCATCAATGGGCAACCAAGCATCTCATCAGAGCCAGGCGCTTGATACAAGAGCTCTTTGGAGTACAAACATGGTGGCTTAATGGCATCCTCGAGATCTTCCAAACTGAAATTACTATCTGCTTCGACGAACAAAATCCCTTCACCATTGCAATCCACCATGAACTTATCCTCGGGGCCTTGAACAAACCAGCCTGCAAGAGGATAGTACCACACAAGGGCTTCAGCTAATGCATCTCTAATGACTTTCACAGGGTCCTTTCCTATCACTAGGGGATTTGCCCTATAGAACATGATCATGTGGAAATGCATCCTTAAACCTTTTTGGTCATCTATGTCTGATAATTGTTTGATTTCATGTGGAGTAGGCTTTGCAGGTACCAGGAGCTTTGGTTCCTTGTGCCTAACAATGAAATCTTTTTTTTCTGCCATTTTTGGATTATATTATTTTGATTTTAGTGTGGATGGGAGGAAATATGGATTGTAAAACAGCTCTTGTGATGCCTGCTGCCCTTGAATTTCATCTGCATGTATATATAGGCAAGAATCTTAAAAAAAAAAAAAAAAAAAAAAAAAAAGATTATTGAGTAGTGCAAGCGATATGATGTGGCGTGGATATAGTGATGTCAGGGATCATGTTGAGCCGACATTGGGCAAATTAGGGTTCACGCAGCTGTGTGGATCACGATCTAAAACAACATCGTTTTGATGTTTTTTTTAAAAATTTACTCGGTGTTCTTGTTAGAATAATGAACATTTTGGTGTAACGTAATTATTTTATGTGTTAGAATAATGTATAATGTACTTTATGCGTTAGAATAATGAAATTTTTGAGGTAAATGTATTTTATGAGTTAGAATAATGTACTTAATATGTACTTTGTGTTTTTGGATCGTGGTCCACACAATAATGATTGCCTCTATTGTGGGTTTGACCAGGTGAGCTCACATTAGAATATATGTTGTGTGGGTTCAATTAATTATAGTAAACTCATTGTCTGACCATGGACCGCTTTTATGAGGAGTCAAACTTGAAATTTTGTAGTAAATTCACTGTCTGACCAGCTTAACTGAAGTTGCCTCTATCATATTATTTTATATAAAAATCACTACATAATTATATGCGTTATTTAAGCGTTAATGTGAGGTAAGCATATAGATAATTATATAATTAATTATAATTGAAGTTGTTAATTACTTGTAAGATAATTATTCACATAAATAAATAGATATATAGTGGCATTCAAACTTCTATCTGTGATATATGTATTTTAATAATCATGAATTAAAGGAGGAAGAAATGTATTAAAATAAATATCACTTGGGTATTTGTTGTATATCTATCTTTATCACAAAGGTTTAGTGGTGAAAACAAATAGATTGTGTACTTTGTTACAATTTTAAACTTTATAAAATTCATAATTTCATATTTAATATTAAAAGAATTTGTTAAATTTTATCAATTTTGCTATTTGGCTAATGGTGGACGAATGCCGACAAGGCCAAGTCTAATACATTACTATCTTGGTACTACGTAAATATTAAAAAATAAAATCGTGTATTCGGTATTAGTTGTAACTTTTGTTGTAGGAGTAACACTTGATCCTAATAATTGTATCAAAGCAAGTGACAATTTAAGAAATAAATTTATACTTTCTGTAATTATAATTTTTTAATAAATGGTAAGCGCTTGAGATATATATTAGCAAGAATGAATTGGTATAGTTGTGTTTTTTCCCTCATCAAATAAAAACAATAGATAAAATTAGTATAAAATTCTTAAATGCCTCCATAAAAAAAGAAAGGGATAAAGTACAAATAAGTCATCGTACTATGTAGAAAAAAGCAATTAGGTTATCGTAGTCAAATAATAACCTCCAAATAAGCCATTGAACTTGGTAAAAAAAGAGCAATTATGCCACTAAATCCGTAAAAAAGAGCAATTAAAATTTTTAACAGGTTAACTTCAGGTTAAAGTACAAATTAAATAAGCCACTGAACTATCTAGGAAACATCAACTAAGCCATCAAACTCAAATAACTCCCAAATAAGTCACTTTTTTTTCTTTTTTTTTAATGAATTAATTTTATTTTTTGCACTAAATTTATTGGTGACATTCCAGTTTTAATCATTTTTTATCTGAACATCCTTATTTTTTTATGAGTTATGGCCAAATATTTATTTAATCAAATAAAAAAATTTAAAAATTAAAAAAAAAAAATTTGTCCCTAGGCGAATTGCGAACTAATTCGCCCAGGGACTAGTTTTTAGCATATAATAAAGAATTAGCATCCACGATCGGTGATGTTGAATTCCGTTTTATTAAGCGGTCTGTGAATTGCGCCGCTCATATTATTGCTAGGGAGACTATTTTTGAGTCAGATTATGAGGAGTGGTATGACACTCATTCTTTTTTTCTTGTAAACTGACTTGTTCGTGATTTAATGAATTAATCTTTCGTTCTCAAATAATAATAATAATAATAATAATAATAATAATTTGTAAGGATGTTACATCTCATATAGAAGGACGAGAGTCACGAGACATACTTGCATTTAAGTTGTACACGCACAAGATAAAATTATATGTAGACGTATTCAAGTTGACCTTAAAAACATTATATTTTAAAATCATAAAACGTGTAAATAATGTTGTCAAATGTCAATTAATTTTAGGGATATGGTTTTAGACCTGTCTCCCTTCACTGAAGAAGAAGAAGCTAGCCATGTCCCACTAAGCCTAGGATGACATTAAAAATAATATGATATGTGGGTCTTTATTTTTATTTTGAAGATTATCAACTCTATTACAATGTAATATTTGTTTAATATACTTTTTCAGTGAGTTGTAGGTCAAAGAATCAACATCTCACATAAATCCTGTGACCTTCCCTAAGGGGAGTCAATTTATTGTCACTCTCCAATGAACTCCACATTTCTAAAACCTTTACGAGACCGATTCATTAAAAAAAAAAAATCATGATTTACATATTTCCTTGTTTATAACACTTGTGTGAGACCGTCTCACGAGTCTCAATCTGTGAGACGAGTCATATCTTTGATTAATGGATCACACTTGTGTGAGACCGTCTCACTGTACTTATCCTTATTCGTGAGACGAGTGGGATCGGGTCAAAGCACCATGCAAATGTCATACTTATATGTGCAAATGTTATACTTATGTGCTCAAATATAACACTAATCAAGAATACAATTTTTGTTACTTATAAGAGAAAAAGTAATACGTTTTTCATAATAAGTAATGTTGACAAGTGCTCTTACTTATAAGGGCAAATATAATACTTTTGAGGAAAAATGTAATACTTTTAAATCGAAATGTAAAAGTATTGTATTTTCCCTTAAAAGTATTACATTTACCCTATAAGTAACAAAATTTTTATTCCTAATTAGTATTACATTTGAACATATAAATATGACATTTGTTCATATAAGTGTTACACTTGCATATTGACCCGACCCGACTTGACATGTCTCATGGTGAGACGGTCTCACACAAATTTTTGCCTTGATTAATTGGTCTAATCTTTGACCTCACTAATCAAAGATCCGACCCGTCTCACTGATTGAGACCCGTGAGACGGGCTTACACAAGTTTTTGCCTTCAACGAAGCATGTTGGTGTTGCCATGATTCATAAGTATGTTAAAACAATTAAGTAGGAACAGGTAGATATGAATGGGAATTTTCAAATCAATAACAGTAAGCTAGCCAGCAGTTCTAGACGGATGAAATGGTCACTGTTCCGTTCAACTGCAGTTCTCTTTCTACACAACTACAGTATCAATTCAACACAACTGCAGTATCAGCCATGACCATGGTCCACGGTATAACAACGGGTCCGAGTGTGTGTATATATATGGACGTCCCGTGGGCCAGTGGCATCAAGTTGCTTCCTCATATGGAAGTTGTGAGTTTGAGTCTTTTCCGTAGTAATTATGAATAGATATTGTTTACATCTCTCTTCACTATCTTCTTTTTAAAATTAGTTTTTGGATTATTATTACTACCACCATCACCACAATCATCACCACCACAGCACAACCACACAATCACCACCACTGCCACCGCGAACACCACTGTCACACCACAATCACTACCACCACCACCGTACCCGTAGAAATAAGAGTAAACATAACATTTTCCTTTTTAATAATATTACGTCATCGATCTGATCTAAACATTATTTGAACGGAAGTGTTGTACTCATTGTGGAGTTGTTTTTAACTTTTCATGCACGTCCAGTTGTTTTCAACTTTTTCATGCATGAAATGACAGATGATTCAAAAGATCAGAAGAGCACAAAAAATGAGTGGTGGAGGACAACCTTGGTTGTTAGATTTTTTTTTTCATATTCAACTCAACTGTTATCCACTGGATCTATGGTAACAAAGAAACAATAATTCAATAAACACCTCAAAAGGTAGTCAAGGGGTATTGCACAATTGTTATACCAAAAACTTACAATAGTTTACTATCTAGAGAATTTTTTTAAATTTTTTTTAGAAAATTGGAAAATTTGAAAAAAAAAAATTTGAAAATTGAAAAATTACTATTTTGAGTAATTAAACTTTTATATATATACTTTTCATGTATAATTTATAGGCTAGGTTATTATACGTAAACCGTATTTAAACATGTTAAAGGGTGTAATTATGATTTTTAGTGTAATAAAATGTTTGATTTGATCATCTGTATTTTATACCCAAGCATGTCACGATGGAGCGTTGACGCACGGCTACTCGAGTGGAAAAAAAAAAAGAAAAAAAAGACATTTATGACACGATGTTAATGCTTTTTGTTAGGAGAATGCAAGTAGGTAGTTATAGTACATACATTAATTGATCCAACATTATCATTAAAGTTTACAGTAGTTTCTACCAAACACAACAAAATAAGCAAAGGGAAAGTAGGTGGCTTTTGGAGGGCACCCCATTCATGTTTGCATTGGGCTGGAGAAGAGTATACAGTCACTCATATCAATAAAGATGGTTAAGCCACCTAATTTATGTCTGCATTGGGCTAGAGGAAAAGAGGGTACGATAACTGACACCATCAAGCTGGTTAAGTCACCTAATTTATGTCTGCATTGGGCTAGAGGAAAAGAGGGTATGGCGGCAACTGACACCAATCAAGCTGGTTAAGCCACCTAATTATATTTATGTCTGCATTGGGTTAGAGGAAAAGAGGGTATGACAACTGACACCATAAAGCTGGTTAAGCCACCTAATTTATGTCTACATTGGGTTAGAGGAAAAGAGGGTACGACAACTGACACCATCAAGCTGGTTAAGCCACCTAATTTATGTCTGCATTGGGTTAGAGGAAAAGAGGGTACGACAACTGACACCAATCAAGCTGATTAAGCCACCTAATTTATGTCTGCATTGGGCAGGTGGAAAAGAGGACACGCCAACTGACACCAATCAAGTTGATTCTCACACTAATCAAGCTGGTTTAGAGAGCAGAATTAATAAATGGTTTTGATGGCTCTAAAAATTCACCACTCTCCATAGCTATCAACTTTTCAAGCTCCACTTCAAACCTCTTCATCGCCGCCGGCGGCAGAAAAACCGGCACCAAAACGCCGGCTTCTCCGTCGGTTTTCCGGTAAGGAGCATAAATGCTATTATTCCCGGATCCTCCCTCCATGGTGCCGCCGTACACCGGCTTCCCCCACCCAAAATCCACTCCATCAAACCCCAACTTCGACGAATCCGAAACAACATAGTTTCTCTCCGACCTCAAAATCGTCGGCCGCCCCTTCAAATCCATGAAATTAACCACCGATTTAACATAATCCTCGTCCACTTTCTCCTTAGCTTTCTCCACCAACTCCACCGCATACTCCAACGGATTTTCGCATAAACTTCCGGCGTCCGTCGCCGCCGCCGGCGTGATGGCTTCGTTGCCGTAATATCCGTTCGGGAGCGGGACGGGGCTTTTGTTGCGTATATTAACCATGCATGCAATGCTTACTTGCTCGTCACGTTTCACCTTCAAGGCCCGGGTTCGAGACCTCCAAATGCAGGCGGTGATCACGTCGAACTTTGAGCTCCGGCGAGCCTCCGGCGGGAGTTTCCGGCGGATGGCTTTTAGCTCTTTGGGGCCAAAAAAGAAGGAGTGAGAAACCAAATTTTGGTGGTCCATTGTTGGGTCGTTTTCGTGGCTCACAACGCCATATTCAGGGTGGTGATATGTGATTTGGAATGGAAGATTTTTTGCAGTCAATAATTCTCTATTCCAGATAGGTTTAGTTGAAGGTGAAGATGCACCTTGAGCTAATTCTCTCACAGCTTTCACAAATTGTGATAAACCTAATCCATCAGTTAGAACATGGTTTACACGTATAGCCACCACGAATCCTCCACAAATCAACCTCGTAACCTGTAATTTTATAACATATAAATTAAAAACTAAGTTATTAGTTTGAGCCGAGATCAGCTAAGAACCGCCTAGGCTGATCTGATTTGTGGTTCTTTGCTGATTAGAACCACAAGACTGGATTTACACAAGATAATCTGAGTTGTGGTTCTTTGCTGATTAGAACAACAAGGCTGGATTTACACAGAGTAATAATTCAGATAATCTGATTTGTGGTTCTTTGCTGATTAGAACCACAAGGCTGGATTTACCAAGTGTAATAACTCAGATAATCTGATTTGTGGTTCTTTGCTGATTAGAACCACAAGGCTGGATTTACCCAGTGTAATAACTCAGATAATCTGATTTGTGGTTCCTTGCTAATTAAAACCACAAGGCTGGATTTACAGAGTGTAATAACTCAGATAATTTAATTTGTGATTCTTTACTGATTAGAACCACAAGGCTGGATTTACACCGTGTAATAACTCAGATAATCTAATTTGTGGTTCTTTGCTGATTAGAACCACAAGGCTGGATTTACACAGTGTAATATAATAACTCAAATAATTTGATTTGTGGTTTAGGACCAAATTTACACAAGGTAATAGCTCAGATATGGACTGCAAGTTTTCTGATTTCTGAAAAAACCATAAGCAAACATACCTGAACTATCATCAAGGGGCAACCGAGCATTTCATCAGATCCAGGCACTTCATACAAAAACTCTTTGGAATACAAACATGGCGGTTTAATAGCATCACCAAGATCTTCCAAGCTGAAATTGCAATCTGCTTCGATAAACGAAATCCCTTGAGCACTACAATCCACCATGAACTTATCCTTAGCGCCTTGAATGAGGCGACCTGCAAGAGGGTAGTACCATACAAGGGCTTTAGCTACTGCATCTCTAATGGTTTCCACAGGGTCCTTTGCTTTCATGATGGGATTTGCCCTATAGAACATAATCATGCAGAAATGGAACCTCAGACCTTTTTGGTCATCTATGTCTGATAATTCCTTTGTTTCTTGGGGCGTAGGTTTGGCTGGTCCCAGGAGCTCTGGTTCCTTATGTGAAACAATAAAAGCTTTTTCTACTGCCATCTTCTAGTATTATTAGCAGACTTGATGCTTGTATGTAATATATACAGCTTCAGTTTCTCGTGTGTATATATATAGGCAAGTATATGACTCACTTCTTAGAAACTACACTTTAGGAGCCAGGAAAGTAGTTGAAGTTTAATTTCCTTATTAAAATTTAAAATGTGAGTAATTAAATTATTCATATATAGGTAGTATTTATTCAAATATACTTTCTGAAACTACTGAAACACAAAGAGTTAATACCGCAACTTATGACCTTTCATTTGGGAAAACCACTTTATGTCACTGAAAAATAAATTCTGACATATTTAGGTATGATTTTTTTTTTAAGACGAAAGTTTAAAACATATCAATTACATATTTATCCTTTTTGATGCATATTCTATTGTAGAGTGTATTCTACATTTCTACTGATGAAGAGTGTAAGCTGGATGGCAAGATGCTAGACACAAATATTTTCTAAGGATCCCCTTCCACCACCAATTGTTTTTAAGAGGATAATGTCGTCATATTAAATAACCATGAATGAGCTTCTATCTAGTGTGAGAGGTGATTTTTATTCAATTTTAAACTCCTGCAAACATTGATTTATTGTGGGCCCCACAACTGATAAGAATATACTGCATTATACACGCAGGTGCGCGTTTCGCGCACCTACCGTGCACCTAGCTGGCACGTGGAATCCACGCGCCGCTAGGTGTATAAATTGAAGCTTTTATATTTTTTTTTTGGTTCTCTTTCTCTGAGCTTCTTGTCTGCTGCTTTGTTTTTTGTTTTTTCTTTATTTCCTCTATCCTTCTCTTATCTATTATACATGACATGACATAATCCTCTAAAAAACTTATGTCGATAAGGATGCTCTTAAGGTTCAATGGATCAAGCATACATATTTGGACAGATGTAGTACCTAATTACCTATTCACCACATACATCCTTGGACAGATGTTGTACTTATTCACCATATATACACTTAACATTCTTTACACGTTTTTATGAAGTACTACTTATTCACCATATATACTTACATTCTTTACACGTTTTTATTTTTATGATGGACTAATTAATTTCAAAAGTCTACGGTTCACGACGACTTTACAAAGTAGAGTAATAATATATAGTCTCTTATATTCTACCCCATTTTATACTCCATACTTACATGACACACTTTAGTTCATTAAAAAAAATATGAGCTAAGTCACAGTTTTTATTTCTTCCTTTTCATTTTCCTCCAATAAAATCAAGACTGATTTTACGAATTTTACTATCTTATATAAAGCCTATTTATCATTTTCACACAAACTGGTATGTATAGTTATATTGACTTATATATACAAAACAAAGTTAATGTCTGATGAGGTTCTCCGAGTATAGTGATTTTGCCACGTTTAGTCTTTAACTTTCAAATTGATCATCCATATCATGGTTCCTCCGACTCTTGAAAATCAGTACTCAGAAAACATCAGATAACATTAACTCTGTATATGTAAATTTAAAGCCGCAAGGCCATCACGTTTAAAATTCGAACTAAACTTTTAAAACAAAACATTTTAAAAATCATAAATGTTGTAAAAAAAAAATGTGGTTAACATTTTGTGTGTGTGTGTTTATATATATGAAAACTTTACGGTGCCAATTAGTATGGGTGCTAATTACAATAAATACAAGCCAAAATATTTTAGAGATTTTAAGTTTGTATTATTAATTGGGATAATATTCTAATAGTATCCGATATAAACTCTAAATATTTACCATTTACTTTGAGTAATTCTAAGCTTTACAACCACCGATGTCGATTAACAGTTTAAAATTTTCTTATTCATATACATGTATAATTTTATATAAGATATCACGATTAAATTAGACAAAATTAATTACTTAAAAATGATATAAAGCCGTGCCACGAGAGTGGTCTGGTGGTCAAATGGATGAAATATGATTTCCATACCTAAATGTTATATATGTTTAATTAAAAATATAAAAAAAAAAATAGAAGGTCGTACAAATGAATTAATCACTCAACACACTCAAATAACTAGTAATCAAGTACGTACGAAAGACACAATACAATGCAGGAATACTTGTGATTAATTGAATTCATTTGAGTGTGTATGCAGTTATGGTTTTTAAATCTTTTGAATTAATTGAAACATTGCTTAGGCGAGACTAAAGACACAATACAATGCAGTGCACACTTAGGATACCTGAAGTGCACACTTGGGATACATGAAGTGCACACTTTTGAAAATACAAAATGCACACTTGGGATACATGAAGTTCACAAATGCACAAATAACACACACACACACACCGAGGGATAGAAAGAGTGCACACAAATGGTAGCATAAGTTGCATATGCTATAGTGCACATGCGCGTCATAAAATGCACATGAGCACAAAGTGCAAAACACATCAAAATGCACAAAGCATCACTTCGACATACTCGATATAGTGCACACCGTGTGTGAAAGAAGTACTCTAAATAAATTAATTAAATAAATTTGAAAATTTTTAAATTTTCACGAGGTAAAAATTCGTCATCTCTTAAACGAGGCATACTTTCTTTATATTATAAAATTATATTTTTATTGGTATGAAATAGAATTTTCGCCTTTAAAATTTGAAGAAAGTTTGAGCTATAAATTAAAAATTTGGCTAAAGTGTCATTCCGCACCACGAACTATATTGGATTATTCATGCCGCACCTTGAACTTTCACAACGTTCATTTCGATACACAAACCATTAATTTTTTTTCATCTAGCATTTTTTACAGGTTACCAGGTTACTATGATGACATGGCACAGGTAATTAGCATATCTTGATCTTCTTTTTAAGTCAACCCAAAATTTTTAAGTAAACCCCAAAAATTAACGCCTCACGCTGCCCCTCCCCCATGCCTTAAGCCGGACTAGTGCTCACTAGACCAAATCACCACAGCCCCTCCACAATCCACTGCTCCTCCCCTCCCTTGCGGTAGCATGCGCCGAGCCCACCAACGACCTACCTAGGGGTGACCGCGATTCGTTCCGGTTCCGAACCGCCGGTTCACGGTTCCAAGGTTACACAAACCAGAATCGGAACCTTATATAAAGGTTCTGGTTCCGATTCCGATTCAAACGGAATTTCTTTTTTTTTTTTTTAGTATATATAATTATATATAATATGTTTTGTTATTATAAAAACCATATTATAATTTTATTTTTTTTTATTTTGGCTACTACCTACTGGAAGTAGTTAAATATAATTTATATATATATATTTAGCTACTGCCAGTAGCTAAATGCTTAAATATAAGAAATTTTTTCATTATTATTTTACGATTCCGGTACCGGTTGTTGTGCTGGAAAAGATTTAGAAGAAAACAAAAAAAATTAAAAAAAAGAAGAAAAAAAAAAAGAGAAAAGAAGTCCAAGTCAGCATAGATTACCTATAACTTGTAGGTAACCTGTAAAAAGTGCTAGATGAAAAAAGATTAATGGTTTGTGTATCGAAATAGACCTTATGAAAGTTCAAGGTGTGGCATGAATAATCCAATACAGTTCATGGTGCGGGATGACACTTTAGCCAATTTTGATAAACTTAAACGTTTTGTTTGCTTATTTAAATAAAAAAAAAATGAAAATTTATTTTAAGAATTGAAGCGAGGGCCAAAGACCTTGTTGTCTAGTGGCACCCGGTTGCACCCCACATAGGAGGGAGTGGGTTCGAGCCTCAGTGGAGGCAATATTGACGGAGAAAGTAGATATGAACAGATACTACAATGTAACAGAGTCAATAGTACTAAAGAAATGACACAGTTTCATTGTAGTTTCATTTTGTTATGAACAAACAAAAAATATGAAATTTGTTAAAATGTAATGGTTGTCGTTTCTTACTTAAAGAAATGATATTGTTTTCGGACCATGGTCCACAAAGCTCTGTGGACCATGGTCTACGGTATAAAAACGGGGAAAAACGATTACTTCAAAGAAAGAAAGATCCCTCACAGGCTCGGCGGATATAGGATCGATTGACGCGAGGCATATTCTGATTCAGTTTACGGAGCTTGATTGCAAGAAAATTTTGGCGAAGAATTAAGTAGTCATTGAGGGTAAGTTGATCTGATTCGTTCAGTGGATGCCGGACTGGAATAGTTGAGTCAGTCCACTTTGTGTTCACCCGGTTGTTATGCCATGAACTTGGGCTCAGGCCATCTTGCGACCCAGGTCCATATTCACAATTTTAGAACTCCATTTTCACAATTACAGAACTCCATGTTCATAATTACATAACTCTATGTTCACAATTTCATAACTCTATATTCAACAGTATAACACAATTTTTTAATCTAGATAACAAGATTGCGAATATAGAGTTCAAAAATTGTGAATATGTAATTTTGTATATTGAAATCTAAAATTGTGAATATACGATTTTAAAATTATGAATATACAATTTTAAAATTGTGAACATGAATCCGGATCTACGTTGTACCCAGGTCCATTGCATAATTTGCCGCGTTCACCTTATATTTTGGTGATATTGGTTACAAGACAACTAGAATGGGGCCTTAAATTTGATCTTCACTATTGCAGGCTACCCCGGCCCAATGGGCAATGGGCTCATGTTTCTAGATACCATCATCTAAAACATTTCCCTCATATTAAATTGCTTTTAAAATTTTCAAGAAATGGTTTTGATGTCTCAGATTTATAACAATCGTTATATCGTGGACCAGGATCCACAGTGCACTGTGGACCTTGATCCGAAACGATATCATTTCGATATTAGTGAACGCGGACGCGAATGATTCCAGGAAATTCATTATCTATAATACACATAATTCTTATCTAGAATACACAAAATTTTTGTCTAAAATACACAGAACGTTTGTTCCAGGATACATAGAATATTAACACAAAATACACAAAACTCATCCTCTTAACATTCGAATGCACAAACACATCACGACATGTCTTACTAACATGAATACACAGAACGGTTGCCTAGGATACACAGAATGATTATCTGAAATACACAGAACGATTACCTAGAATACACAGAACTTATCTCCTAACATTTTAGTACAGGGTGCACAATGCATTGTGACCGTGGTCCACCATATAAATTGCCGATTTATAAAGCAGGTTTAAGAAATGATTTGGATGGTATTTCTATAACTTCACAAGGCTCAAGTGCTGTGAATTTCTTCATTTCCTCTTCAAACTTCTTCATGGCCGCCGCCGGCAAGAAAACCGGCACAACCACGGCGTCCTCACCGTCGCTATTCCGGTAGCGAGCATGAGTAATAGCGGTGGCGGATGCTGATCCATCCATGGTCCCTCCATACACTGGTTTCCCCCATCCAAAATCCATTTCATCAAACCCTATTCTCGACAAATCGGTAACAATGATACTGCTACGTGACCTCAGCAATGGCGGCCTTCCCTTCGAATCCATAAAGTTAACCTTCGACCTAACGTACTCTTCACTCACTCTACTCTTCGCTTTCTCAATCAACTCCACCGCATACTCTAATGGGCTCCCTGTTTGGTAAATGAATGTTAGGGTGTGTTTGGTTCGCACATGAAAATCGGAATAGGAATGAGTATCAAATACTTGGTAATGGTAATGGGTTTTGGTGATAGTATTTGACATGTTTGGTAGTTTGGTGGAATGAGAATGATTATTAATAGTTGGGGAAGAAATGAGGAAGGGAAATGAAACCTTATTTAATAAGAGTATGAGTTTTGTCATTAATGGAGTATTCCAAACTCATAGTAGCATTCACAAAACCTACCAACCAAACACAAACAATCACTTTCATACCCATTCCTTATGTCTAAACCCACCAACCAAACACACCCTTAAGTTAGATGATATAAAGATAACTATTGTAGAAAGTTATTTGATAAATTATTTGATAGTTACTCTGTATAATTTTTTGTTCAAAAAAAAAAATTAATTGAAAAAAAGTTATTTTGAGCAGTTTTTTTAATTTTAGCATTTTGAAATTATAAAAAAGTTGATTAACCAAATACAAATAAGCCCTCAGTAATATTTGGAAACAAGCAATTAGGTCATCAAACTCGAAAAACCTCCAAATAAGCCACTGAACTATGAAAAACAAAGCAATTACCACTGAAATTGGAAAAAGAGCAATTAACCCATTTTTAAAATTTTCGGCGACAACTTCCGCCTTCACCAGAAATGATCGCCCTCGCCGGAAATGGTCACTGGCGTCTGAAGTTGTCGCCGAAAATTTTAGAAATGGGTTAATTGTTCTTTTTTTCGATTTCAGTGACTTAATTGTTTTATTTTTTCTGAGTTCAGTGACTTATTTAGGGATTATTTGAGTTAGATGGTCTAATTGCTTGTTCCCAAATAATATAATGCTTATTTGTAGTTTATCCTTAATTTTTTTAACCAAGTAAAACAAACAATGGTCAAATTAGTCAAAATTAATTGATAGGTAACTATTTTACCAAACAGGCACAATAACCTCCCAGCTTTTACCACCGCCGCCGGAAACACCACCGCGTTGCCATAGTATCCGTCGCGCAGCTCAGGTGGACCTTTGTCTCGTACATTAATGGCGCATATGACGCCGACGGTCTCGTCGCCGTCGAACTCTAAGGCTCGGGTTCGACATATCCATATGCAAGCTGTAATCATGTCGAACTTTGAGGTTGGTTTAGTCTGTGGTGGAAGTTTTTGGCGCATGGCTTTCATCTCTTTGGGGCCAAAAAAGAAAGAACGGCTAACCAAGTTGTGGGGATCTATTGTTGAGTTATGGCCGACAATACCATATTCTGTGTGGTCATAGGTTTTTTGGAGTGGAAGATGTTTTGCAGTCAATAGTTCTCTTTTCCAAACAGGTTTAGTTGAAGGTGAAGATGCGCCCTGCGCTAACTCTCCCACAGCCTTCACAAATTGTGATAAACCTAATCCATCAGCAAGAACATGGTTTACATGTATAGCCACCACGAATCCTCCACAAATCAACCTCGTAACCTGTAATTTAATAAAATATAAGTTGGTTTTATCAAATACGAGACAGTACCGGATTTAATAAATACTCCGTAGAATATAAATGATGCGAGAGAAAAATAAAGGAACAAATGATTTTTACAGTTCAAGGCAAAAACTGCGGCTCCTTTTGGGCGGTGCCAAGTCGAAATTCATTATCTTTTTGTAGTCAGGTACATGTACTTATGATTGACTAGAGTCTTTTACAGTAGAATGAATATAAGATTTATGGTAATTTGGATCTACATGCTAATTAATTATGTATTTATGGTGAGATAGGGTAATTAATAGGGTTGAAAAATGATTTTAGGAAATAGAAGGATAATAGGTTAGTTGATCTTGATTGTCTTTCTATAATTACATAGTTGTCATGCAATTCCTTCCTCTATCGTTGCAGTTGACTGGTCGAGTCCCGAGCAGATGTTGAGTCCGAGTGTAGAGTTCGACTACTTTCGAATGCCAAGACTGACTGATTACTTGATTACTCATATCCCATCAATATAAATTTTAAAAGAACATTAATTTCTAAAAACGAACATTTATTTGTGGTCTACGTCGCAATGTAGACCATTGTCCATAGTATAATTTGTTAGATTGTTTGCATAGTTGACTTGAATTGCTTAAACTAAGAAGGACAATTGGCTGCTAGGTTAATTTAAAACCTTGTCATTACCAAGTTAATAACATGACCAGCTTAATTGGGATCACCCAACCAGATCAACTTCGCTAAGGCTACCCTTAATTTTTTTTTTTTTAATTAAATTGTATGGATACAAAAAACACCAATACTAATGGATTAGCTTAGCTGCTAAAGCAATAGCAAAAGTACCTGAACTACCATCAATGGGCAACCAAGAATCTCATAAGAGCCGGGCACTTCATACAAGAACTCTTTGGAGTACAAACATGGCGGTTTAATGGCATCACCAAGATCTTCCAAGCTGAAATTACAATCCGCTTCGATGAACGAAATCCCTTGAGCGCAACAATCCACCATCAACTTATCCCTAGGGCCATGAATGAGCCGACCTGCAAGAGGGTAGTACCATACAAGAGCTTCAGCTAATGCATCTCTAATGGCTTTCACAGGGTCCTTTGCTTTCATTAGGGGATTTGCCCTATAGAACATGATCATGCAGAAATGGAACCTCAGACCTTTTTGGTCATCTATGTCTGATAATTCCTTTATTTCTTGGGGAGTAGGCTTGGCTGGTCCCAGGAGCTCTGGTTCCTTATGCCAAACAACAAAAGATTTTTTAGCTGCCATTTTAACTTTGAAACTTAGCTTGAAGTTTAATTTCTGGTGCGGGTGTATATATTAATATATAGAGCCCATATGACACTATTAGAATAAAGATAAGGGAAACATATTGAATGGACGGAATAAATGGTCGAATTCAGGATTTTGTCATTAAAACATGGTGTTCTTACACAAATTTATAAAAAAAAAATATTTACTTTGATGTAATTATCAACGCTTATTGTGACACCAAATTTGTTTGATATTTTTGGAATATTATTTTTGAAAAATATAAATTCATGAATGTCAAACACATTTGGCATATTATTTTCGTATATTTTTCTTGAAAAGAAAAATACGTATTTACAATATGTGATTGTAAAATAAACAAGTATCTTAATTGACCACCTCAAAGCAAATGAAGTTTAAAAAAACAAAAAACAAAAAACAAAAAAACAAACAACAAACAAACAAAAACATTTCAAAAAATTATAAATGTGCGCCTAGGAAAAGACATGGTTAACGCACTCAAATAAAAGTGGGTAACGTGCTATATATATGCTTGTTTTGCATATAGGAAAAGACTTTAATGGCCCAATTCTTTTCCCTGTGGGCATTCATAATACTAATATGTTGAGAAATATTTGTTAAAATTAACTATTAGTTGCAAGCTAATAATATTTAAAACGCTTTTAACGATATAAGTATATTTTATTATTTATATAATAATTACATTTAAATAAAATACGTTAGTTTGTAAAAAAAAAAATGTTCTTATTTTTTTCATTATTTTCATCTAATAATCAAATTATCAAAATGTCAGCATATTTTTCTCTCATCGCTTCAAATCAGTTAGATTTTTTTTAAATGGATAATTGAGATTAGGTCTTTAACTTTTTTATTTAAAACATGTTCTCATTTGAGTATATATATGTGTATAGAACTTGTCAAACTTGTTTTTAGTTTCAATTCATTGCTGTCCAAGGAAGTATTAATGACACATATATATTGTATGTATGTATTCTATCTGGAAAATATATTCTAAATTGTTTGATTGTATTTAATTAGTACTATCCCGTAATTATATTTACATACAATTTTACAAAAAATATGGAGATGATAGCAAGGGGGCAGGGTCACACTCTTATGGCCCATGCATGCATTATTTCCAGGGAATTATTGTCCGGCCGTCATGCTCACATGCCAAAGTTGATTGTGCATCAACAATAGAGTTATTACTGGTCCCTCGACTATTGCGAAATTATCAATTTGGTCATCGATAATTTTTCGTGCCCAATTAAATCCTTCGACTTTGAAAATTTTAACCAATTTGATCCTCTGTTTATTTTTCCATTAAAATCGAGACCAAATTGGTAATTTTGTTATATAGCTAAGGGACCAAATTGATAAATTTTCTATAGTCAAGGAACCATATTGGTAATTAATTTTTCACTGAAATGGTCCCTTGACTATAGCAAAATTACCAATTTGGTCCATTGACTATAGCAAAATTACAAATTTAGTCCCCGATTTTAACGGTAAAATAAACGGAGAACCAAATTGGTTAAAATTTTCAATGCCGAGGGACTTAATTGGGAACGAAAAATTGTTGAGGACTAAATTGGTAATTTCGTAATAGTCGAGGGACCATTTCAGTAATAAACTCTCAACAATATTTGTTTTTTGTTTAGTAGTCTGAAGCATAAGGAATCAATTTGTCCTTATTACGACTCGAGTCTATGATTTCTCATATGTGAGAATCATTTCATGCTACTAGACTATAAGGTCATTAATATTAATAATATTTGTTGAATAACCCCAATGCAAGCTAATTACGGAGTATATTTTTGACTAGGGTTGATCATAGATATTGTAAACTGTTATCCAAATTATGTACTTATAATTAATATATTATATGATTTCAGTTTATAAATTTTGTTTTGCTAATACTTATATGATACATAATTCAAATCCTACCCTGGATATAAAAAAAAATGGAGGGATGGAGTTAACTTTAATTTATTGACTACAAACTTTGCATATTGCGACAACTAGTGAATCAAAATTTATGACTTATTTTGAATTAAGGAAAATGGTCAAATAGACCTTTAAACATTATATCAAAGTGCAATTATGCTCTCAAGCTTTATAAAGATTCAATTAAACACATCAACTTATCATTCTGGTGCATTCAGATCCAATATAGCCAATCACCTATGGGTAATAGCAGGTAATTCAACTCCATATGATTAAATCGGCTGCCGACGTCTGTTTTCCGATTGCCGACCGCCTTTTTCATTAGTGGAAGAAGGTAACTAGCGCCGCCTTCTTCTCAGTTGAAGAAGCAACTCTGGTCGCCTTCTTTCTGGAGGAGGAGGCGACAAAGCGTCGCCTTCTTCAACTGAGGTAGAAGGCGACTGTTCGCCTTCTTCCGGGAGAAAGAGGCGACCAAACGTCCAGGAAGAAATCGGCCACCTTCTTCGACTGATGAAGAAGGTGATTGTTCGCCTTCTTCCTGGAGAAAGAATTTTTCCCCACAAAGAGAGAACACTTGCCACGATATTAATCACCTAACCCGATAAGATTTTAGACGGGCCGAGAAGGGTTGATAGGCCAGTTGCTTTACCAAGTGGCAAAACCCGTGTGCCAATAAAACCAACCCATGGGGGCCAGAGTCTTGTAAGCAGTAGTATCATATATCACTCTTTCCTTTTTGCCAATATCCAAATTTACAAGAAGCCACAAATTGGATACATTTACAACGTTGAACTACCCAATAAACAAGCCCAACTACTGAGCAATCAATTGTTATATCGTGGACGAGGGTTCATATTCCATTGTAAACCATGATACAAAAATTCTGTACTTTCTGTTAACATATTCTGTACTTACCGTACCGTCTTTGTACATCTAAACAAATAACTTGATAATTGCTTACACATAATATGATAGCTACAAGTAGTCAGGTACATAAACTATCAACTACATGTACAGAATATGTCAATTATAGATACAGAACCTGAAGGTTATTTTTAAACTAGTGTCTACAATGCAAGACAGACCCTAGTACATGATATAATTTGCCCTAAGCAATAGAGAGAGAACCATTTCATAGCTATAAAAAAAAAAAAGCACTATTGGGTAGACCATATCCACATACTGTATGAATCATAAAATAAATAAAGTATATTATTTGTGTACATAAAGTACATTATTTTGTATACTATCAAATTATGTACTTTTAGTATATTAAAAATGTATCTTATATTCAAAGAAAGTACATTATTTGAGTATTAATAATATATTATTTTGTATAATGTATAGTACACAAATAATGTAGTTTTAATATATTAAAAATGTATTTTTTATAATCCGCACAGCACTGTGTGAACCATGGTCCACATAATAATTTGCCAATTGTTATACCATGAACCAGGGTTCATATTGCATTGTGAACCCTTATACAAAAAGTATGTACATTCAATTAACATATTTTGCTCCTACAGTTAACAGTTTCTATACATGTAAACAAATAACTTGATAATTGCTGACACATAATATAATAGCTATAAGTACAAATACTTTTATAATTACTGACACGTAATATAATAGCTATAAGTACAAAAATCTGAAAGTTATTTTTGTAGCAGAGTCTACAAATACAATATGTCATAATTTGCCACCAAAAAGAAAAAAAAAAAGAGCAAATCCTGGCAGCTTTTTGGACAATCATATCAACCAGGCTGGACTACTCATGTTGGAACCTTCTTTTGTTCCTATCTTGTCACTTAAAGTAGACAGTAGTCACCAAAACTCGGCAAAAGCACAGAAGATAACAAACCAAGCTTAACAACTGCAGTTGACTACTACTGCAACATGTTTTACATGTATGACCAAATTATGTTAGATACAGCAAATCATACCAGGAAAAGATCATCAGCAAAACAGATCATATCTAAAGATCTAAACTAGAGCATGGATATACTTATGAAAATAAGATGGAGTTTGTCTTGATATGATTGAAAAATTAAAGGTATATGGTTTTTCCCTTTTTGATTGGTACATAAAAGCCCCCCTTGTCCAGCATGTTCTAGATTTTGTTACTTCATACAACTATATAGGTAACTAAATTTGTAAGAGAAGACCTACTACAAATCTATTATCTATAATGCATGACTATATAGGTTGCTTGGTGAGGTATTTAAATAAATTGTATTAATATCATCATGCTAACAAAAGTCCAACTAGCTTGCACTACTACTACTACATGATGTCACTCCTACACCGGCCCAAACATGGTACCTTGCGTCATTTAGCCCATTTCTAAGAGTGTCTCAGTTACGTAAGAGGGGCCTTTTTAGATATGCTTTTAGGGTTAAGGTTTAAGTTCGAGTAACTTAATAGAAATCAGAGGATTCTGAGCATATATGAGGTAGGTAAGAATGCCAAAAGTCCCTCACGTCTATTATAAATGTGGTATTTATAGGGGAGAGGGAAAGGAGACACATGCTAGGGTATTTATAGGGGAGAGGGAATGGAGACACATGCCAGGGTCCCAGCAATACGTGGCGCGCATGCAGTTGGTGAGCTCAGGAATAGTCGCAACCAATCTAAAATAGCCGAGGCCAATTCTCAAACAATGGGGGCCAAGGCAGTCTTTGATTAGCCCGAGGTCGGGTGGCTTGAGACGATGGTCGGTCAAAGTTGGAAATGACTCTTAAAAGTGTAATTTTTTTGATCGCCCCGACCTAAAATGGCCAGGCCAGTTCTCAAACAATGGGGGCAAGGCAGTCTTTGATTAGCCCAGTTTTAGCCCGGGGTCGGGTGGCTCAAGACGATGCTCGGTTAAGGTTGAAAATGACTCTTCTTGGTGATCTAATTAAGTACCAAGTATTATTGGAGGAGAAGTCGTACTCGAGTAATATTCCCCATCAAGGTTGCTCTTTTAAGTAAAAGTTAAGAGTGTAATTTTGTTACACCAACATTAAAGTTGTATAAAAAGCTAAATAACTGGTTGAGGCATTTAAAATAACTAGTCATTACAATGTTAAGAGTGTAATATTCCCCATCAAGGTTGCTCTTTTAAGTAAAAGTTAAAGAGTGTAATTTTGTTACACCAACATTAAAGTTGTATAAAAAGCTAACTGGTTGAGGCATTTAAAATAACTAGTCATTACAATGTAGAGATAGTTCATAATATTTTTTTTTGAAGGATAAAGGGATGGAATCCCAATATAACAAGTGATCCTACAACGAAGCAGCTTTGGTTGAAGTATGAGCTAAAACATTTGACAATCTAGAAACAAAATGAACAAAACAAACAACAAAAGAACTCATAACAGACTTGCAGACATTAGAGGCAATGCCAACATAAGAAAGGAGCTCAGCCGTTGAAATAAGATTGCTCCATCAAAGGGTGGCACAGTCAGTTTGTAGCTGTAGAAACACAACCCTGCAATCCTTCAATCAAGGCTTCTTCGCACGCCAGAGTTTCAGTCATAAGTGAACTGCGGACCATTTAGAGCAATGATGAACTCCCAGTTGCAGCATCAAAGAAACAGAGAGGAACATTTGGGGTGTGGACAATTGAGCCTGCTGCACCGGAACATTGGCTGAACCAACAGCACTGTGGCCGGCCAGCTTCCAGCTACGCACTGGCGCAGCAGCAGTATTCCAGACATGACAGTTGATTGAGCCAGCTGGGGAAAGACACCCCGATGCACATGGAATTTGCAAAGAAGACTCATGCCAAACCTGCATAGAAAAATCACACAAGAGTAGGGTATGCATCACATCCTCATTCATTCCATAACCTAGATAAACCAGTAAGGGGAAGGGGAAAGTGGATTATATTCCCCAACCATGCGTCTACCATTCGCCTCGTAAATCACCAGTGCCAGTACCAGTACCAGTACCACATCCACATCATGAAACCAATCAAATCATTAAGATCGTCTTAATTTAATTACTAAAGAATACAGTCACAACTTCCTTTCAACATCTATACGTTCACAATTAAAGCATGATGAAGCATAGAGATCAAATCTTAATTGCTTTCATATATGGACAAAGCCAGAGACAGAACCATAAAAATAAAGTTCAGGAAGTTTCTGTTCTGTAGATTTTTGGGTAATATTATTGATGGAGAGTGGCACACAAAGCATCAGATAAATTTATTCTCTTCTATCACACAAATCACACAAACTTGAATACAGAAAGAAGCATAAAGATCAGTCTTCTAGGCCTCACATACAAAAGACCCAGTAAAACCGACCCCCAAGTGATATTTTCATGTAAATTGATGGAAATGCAATAGACAAAATGTAATCTCATTTTATTTGGAATAGTTTGATTACCATTTCAAGTTTAAAGCTCCAAAGAAAGCCCCTTTATGAGATACAACAGAGATGCAACATGACGAATTCAAAAATGAATCTAATCTATTACAACAGAATTGACATACAGTAATTGCATCCAAAGCTTAAATAGAACATTAGAATAACCTCCAATTTCCTTCCTTTAACTTCAAAATGCAATAAATCACCAAATCAGCCCCTTGTTTGATAACATTTATGACAGCTTACCTTACAGATCCAATGAAAACACTCAAAATATAACCTAAAAAGCAAAGATCCAGAGAATCAGATAATCAAAACCATATCCAGCTATCCACACATTTAGATCCAGAGATCCAAGCACATCCACAACAATTAAGCAAACAAACACGCACAAAATCAAACCCAGACAGAACCAAACAGCAGAAATCAGATCGACAAGCAAACACAAAACACGCAAACCTATTCCGCCATCCGTACGGAACCAAATCGCAATTACCGCGGCCTCCGATTCAATTGATACAGGACGGGACCTAAACACGCCGAGGACGACTGAGCCGACCGTCGATCGGCGGCGGCGGCGCCGTGAAAGTCCCGACCTGCACCAAGCGAATCAGAGACCGCCGCAATGTATGTGCCCTAAGAGCTACGAACAAATTCGCCACTGTTTCGTTAGGTATACGGTTTCTGAATCTACAGAGGGAGAGACAGTTATATATATAGAGATCTGAAACACAGAGAGACTAGAAGAAAAAAAGAGAAAAAGTGTTTAGGGCTGAGTGATGAGACGATGGGCGAGGGGAGGGGTTATTTATAGAGGATACGGCCCAATAGGATCACGACACGTGAATGCGTGTCGGCCCACCAACCTCGCGGGATCCAGGCTGATAAAGTAATATTGTCTCAAATTGGTATAAAATTTACCAGATTTAGTATATATCTATTAAATAGATTTCTTTGATTAAATATATTGTTATGTGATCCAATCAAAAGATTAGAACGCATCTAACATGATATTTACGTTACATTTTTAAGGAAATAATATACTAGTATTTTCGCACGAGCGTTGCACAGAATAGAATTGTTATAATATTTTAAAAATGTTTGGATCGATATACAGTTACATAAATTATAACATTGAGTATTACGTTCAATACGTTACACTTTTATTCGGATAAATTAAAATTTAAAAATTAAATTTAAATATATTGTCATGTGAAAACTTTATCCAGTCAAAAGATTAGAACGCACCTAATAAACTAACATTGTCTCAAATTGGTATAAGATTTACCAGATTTAGTATATATCTATTAAATAGATTTATTTGATTAAATATATTGTAATGTGATCCAGTCAAAAGATTAGAAACATTTACGTTACATTTTTAACGCAATAAATTTATATATTTAAACAAAAATATAACTAAAATTTAATATACTAGTATTTTCGCACGTGCGCTGCACGGAATGGATTTGTTATACTAATATTTTAAAAATATTTGGATCGATATACAATTACGTAAATTATAACATCAAGTATTACGTTCAATACGTTACACTTTTATTCGGATAAATTTAAATTTAAAAATTAAATTTAAATATATTGTCATGTGAAATTTTTATCCGGTCGAAAGACTAGAACGCACCTGACTTGATATTTACGTTCAATACGTTAAATTTTTAATGGGATAAATTTTAATTTTTAAATAAAACTAAATTAACACGTTACATTTTTAATGCAATTAATCTTTAGTTTTTAAAAGAAAATAAATTTACAATTAAACGTGTTGTCGTGTGAAAATGTTTTACAGTCAAAAAGTTAGAGCAGTCAAATACGTTACATATTTAATGGAATAAATTTTCATTTTTTAAGGTCAAATACGTTACATGGGACAAATACGTTACATATTTAAATACGTTATTTTGTGAAAACTTTATCCGAGATTAAAATAGACCTAACGCGATAAGGATCGTTTGATTCGTTTATATAAAAATTAGGGCCTTGTGCATATTCTATATACTAATATTCTATATTCTATTTTGTTAATATATGTTAATTTCCGTGGATAAAATATTTCATTACTTTCCTTTTCTTGAGGAATGGAATTATTATTTAAATATTTTGTTAATATATGTACATAAATAAGGAAGGATAAGGAAGGGCATTATTTACAGTTTACCGTATTCCTCAATTACTAAATTCAATTGATATGCAAATTTCAAGGGAATTACGAAATATAAGTTCATTTTGTTTAAATGGAAATAAAATATTGAAGGTACTATGATTTAATTTTGTTAAGTATTGTAATATTATGTTGACTGATTTCAAATTTTTAAATAAATAAATTAATAAATATATAAATACATATATAACCAACAAACACGCAACCGTATAATTGAATAGCATTCAATTACGTACATTAACATAATATAGTAATATTTTTTTGAATACTATAATATACATCATATAGTAATTTGATTGTTGAAATTTTTTTTTTGAATATTATCATGAGAGGAATTTAATTACGTACATTAACATAATATAATAATATTTTTTTAATAATATAATATACATCATATAGTAATTTGATTGTTGGAATTTTTATTCTTTTAAAATATTATCATGAGAGGAATTTAATTACATACATTAACATAATATAGTAATATTTTTTTAATACTATAATATACATCATATAATAATTTGATTGTTGGAATTTTTTTGAATATTATCATCGAGAATTTAATTACGTACATTAACATAATATAGTAATATTTTTTTAAATAGTATAACATACATCATATAGTAATTTGATTGTTGGAATTTTTATTTTGTTTGAATATTATCATGAGAGTAATTTAATTATGTAAATTAACTTAATATAGCAATATATTTTTTAATATTATAATATACATCATATAGTAATTTGATTGTTGAAATTTTTATTCTTTTTGAATATTATCATGAGAGGAATTTAGTTACGTACATTAACATAATATAGTAATATTTTTTGTGTAATACAATAATATACATCTATAGTAATTTGATTGTTGGAATTTTTTTTGAATATTATCATGACGGGAATTTAATTACGTGCATTAACATAATATAGTAATTTTTTTTGCATACTATAATATACATCATATAGTAATTTGAGTATAAAAAAAAAATACACAAGATAGATTAAAATATTTTGAACCATAATTGAATTGCATGGTATATTATCATGAAGGGAATTTAATTACGTACATTAACATAATATAGTAATATTTTTTTGAATACAATAATATACATCATATAGTAATTTGATTGTTGGATTTTTTTTAATATTATTATGAGAGGAATTTAATTACGTACATTAACATAATATAGTACTTTTTTTAATACAATAATATACATCATATAGTATTTGATTGTTTATGAATATAAAATAAAAAAAATACGCAATATTAAAATATTTTGAACTATAATTGAATTGCATGGTATATTATCATGATGGGAATTTAATTACGTACATTAACATAATATAGTAATATTTTTTTAATACAATAATACACATCATATAGTAATTTGATTGTTGGAATTTCTTTTGAATATTATCATGAGAGGAATTTAATTACGTACATTAACATAAGATAGTAATATTTTTTTTGAATACTATAATATACATCATATAGTAATTTGATTGTTGGAATTTTTTTTTTTGAATATTATCATGAGAGGAATTTAATTACGTACATTAACATAAGATAGTAATATTTTTTTGAATACTATAATATACATCATATAGTAATTTGATTGTTGGAATTTTATTTTTTTTTGAATATTATCATGAGAGGAATTTAATTACGTACATTAACATAATATATTAATTTTTTTTAATACTATAATATACATCATACAGTAATTTGAATAAAATATTTTATTAATTTGACCGTTTATTTCAGCATCATTTTTTAATATAAATAAAATATAATTAAAGTAATTAAAATATAAATAGTAAATAGATTTCTGAAATATAATTAAAGTAATTTGAATGCTATCATTTTTTTCGTGCACCTCCGATTGTTTATTTATATTTCATAAATAAATAAGGAATCTGGAATGAAATTAAATGAATTATTCGATTAATTTCCGTGTATAATAAAATATGAAGTCATATTTTGAATATTTTTTCAATTTTAGCCATAAATAAGGAATGATAAGGAAGACTAGAATTTCTGATAAGGAATTATTATATATTATTATGTTGACCGATTTCAAATTTTTTGGACTAAAATAAGCGAGAAAGCTAACATTTCTATTTTAATATAGGTATAGATGTCATGTTTTTGCGGATATGGTCACCTTGTGGTAAATTGGTAATTAAATAACTACAAAATTTGCCAAATATGGACCCGCTGAATATATTCGGTTCATGCATCATTTTCTTATTCCTTACGTAACCAGAGGATTTACAATTTAGAGACATGATTTTTATTTTTTTTTGGAAATAACATGGTTTATTGTGAAAGCGGGTCAACCCGTCTGGTTAAACCCGCGAGTCTAATTTCTTGAGGGCTTTTGCTGGCCAACCCGCCATGCCTGTGGATTAGGGTTCATGTAACCCTAGTCCATCTCATGCAGGTTGGCGGTCCCGCTGACTTTTGTTTTGTTACTAGTTATCACACGCGCGTTGCACGATTAAACCAATGCCCAATGCGTATTTTTAAATTAGTGTTCCTTAATTGGTTAAAGTAGTCATATAATAATGAGAGAAAGAAAAATGCTAAATTAATAAAAATCAAAGAAATAGTCTCAATGCTTAATTGTTTATAAATTTTAATAAAACATAACAAAATTGTAAATAGCTAAATTGCAACTAAAATAAGTAGAAACAAATAAACCACTTACATGGGAGCAAATGGCGTGTCATCATTGTCACTTCTTTGGATACCGGTCCGACCATTTAAAATCCATGTGTAATTGTATTTGTGATCAAGTACTTTATAGTTCGTCCGGACAGATTTGACAATGACATTTGAGATGATGTACCATTTGTTGGTTTGTAAAGTGATATCATACATTCCAATGTCATTATCAAACACTATTGATTGAACCCGAATTTCTTGCATTTAGATATAGCATTTACAATGATGTTGGTGGTGAATGAGAGCATCTTCATAATAATAACAACAACAACAACAACAACAACAACAATAATAACAATAATAATAATAATGGGAGAAAAATTTTACTATTTACTTACTGTTTCATCCTCAAAGACGATGAGCATATACTTTTTCTCAGGCGTTCCAATAGCATTTTTGGTTCATTTTTCTTAATGACATGAACTGTACAACTCCAGCCCACAGTTTGTGTGTCAATATCAATTAACTTTACTGCCTTGTCATTACTAATATCCTTGTGTCATGGAAAATATGTTCATAAAGGATGTTATGAAATAATATAATGTGAACCACAACATAAATTCAAAAATCATAGATTAGGGAGTTAGGAGTAACTAAAATGTGTAGATTATAGAGGAAGATAATGACAACCACAACATTACATACAAGGATACAAGTATAGATGAACAGATTATACAATAGATATATTTACATAACGATATTGAAGTTATACTAATTAATGAGTATACCATCATTGATTTTATTTATTATTATTTAAAAAAAAAACTGTAATCATTATGAATACAAATACAAATAATAGAATTAGAATGACAATATTTTGACAATCATATTTATAGAATGTCAAGTAGATGGTATTGCAGAATATGCTAGGTTTAGTTTTGGGTGAATAACAGTGAGGAGGGGAGGGGTTTATATACGGTTGTTTTGGGTAGAATAATAGTTTAGTTAGGAATCTATACAAAATTGTATTATAGAATTTTATTAAAACTTCAATATTCTAATTTTAAGTTAGGAATCTATACAGAATTGTATGATAGAATATTGCCAATTTGTTTGAAATCTGCAATAAAGAAACAAATTGCATAAAGAATTTATTGTTAAACTTCCATTATATTTAACGGAAAAATTTGGTAAAATTATAAAAGATTAGGATATATTAGGAATATAATTGGAGGTTGCACAATAAGAAGAACACAAAATATAATATGTTATAGCAGACTATTACACCAGCATTTTTTTAGTTCCAGTTAATGGTCTAACATTATTGGCTCTTATTATAAGTGTGTGTGTGTATATATATATATATAGCCTAGCCCACGTGTCAGGCCCGCTAAGCTTGCTCTTTCGCGTGCTAAATTTTTTGTAGTCTTAACCTGTCCTACTGTGGGACGAGTGCGGGCCAACCCGCAAGTTTCGACCCACTTTGACAATCTTTCAGTGTGAATAGGATAAATCACACTTATAGTATAATAACTTGCAAATCATATAAAAATATCAACCGTTCTAAAAACCTTGTGAAACGGGATTGCCCAATAACCCTAAAATCTTTTTAATATTACGATTCTCATGATTAGATTTTAAAAGATTTTCAACGCTTATAATTTTATTCAGATTATTTGAATCTAAAACTTTTAATAATCCGTTGCTTTCGTATAACAAAAGTCTTTAAAGTCATAAAGGCATTTCCCATTCAAACTTCTTTTTTTTTTTTTTTTATGATTTGTAATATTCTAAGATAGATTGACGGACCAACCACTTCAAAACATCCCCACATATATTTCCATATTAATAAAATATATTGTCACTATTTGAAAATATACACTAAATAAAATATATTTCTGCGCAAAGCTCGCAAACCACACAAAAAAGTAAACTAAACCATAATTTGCGACAAGTTCAATTAATTAAGAGAACGTTTATAACAAAAATTAAACTCATGACCTTCTAATACAAAAATCATGATACACCTACTCGACCACTTATTTTGGAGCAATGCATTATTGCATACCTTTTTGACTTGTGAGGTTGAGGAAATTAAACAACTTTCCCAAAACAATATAATGACAATTGGAAGCAAAAAAGATATGAATTTTTTATTAATTAACTTTATGCAAAGAATCTTGATTGGCATAATATCTTTGTTCCACAAATATTATTCTAGTGTCAATAAGCAAAAAGTTTATGCTTGAAAGCTACAACTCATAAGTTGACAACCTCTTTCTATTGTTTCCCTTCCCCTTTTCTTGATATATAAATCAACAAGGAGAACTATGTGAGATTTCTCATTAACATTAAGTTCCATGATTGCTACGAAGAAAGATCGGAGCATAATAATAAGCCCATAAAATCATGTCAAGTCAGAGAAAAATTGCGAGTAGCTCAATCAACCCACTAGTTAGATCTAGTTTTTATGTGCATACAAACAATTCAATCAATACCTTCCATCATCCAGAACCTTTTTTCTCATTCATGTTTTTAGAGAATTCGAACCCCCACACAGTCACACTGTCATCTTTAGTCGTGCAATCATTATTGTGTGGATCATATTATCAAATAATGTGCATTCAATATACAAATAATGTATTTTAATTTAAGTATATTAAAAATGTACATTCGGGGGGGGGGGGGGACCTAAGGTTGATAACCAACAAGAAAGCAAAAGATCAACCTACACTGTCTCATAGACGAGACGCGGAAACACAACCCTAACTGGTCTTGGTAGACTAAATTCTCGATTAAAAATGTACATTATATTCAAGGAAAGTATATTATTTGAGTACTGAAAGTACATTATTTTGTATACATTCACTACACGAATAATGTACTTATAATATATTAAAAATATACTTTTTGTTATGGTTCACACAATAATTTGGTTTAGTCGTGACATCAAGTCAAAATGACCAATATCTTAATTTCAATAAGGGGGAGCAATATTATGTATGTTGGAACTATTAATAGAGACTAATTGAAAGATGGACAACAAAGTCCAATGGCAAATACAAATGTATTCAAATAAACGTGTCCAAAAAGAAGCAATCGAATGAGTGGAATATGATTAATGTATATCAATATCATTTTATAAATTAAATCCATTACACATGATTTTTACAATTTACCTCTTCAAAATCGGTGTTTACGTACTTGTGCGTATTCCCAAGTTGTTATGAAGGACATAAATAAAGAATCTTGTATTAGATCTTTGTCGTCTAATTGCCTAAACAGCCAACCTTTGAGTACAACGTAAACCATGGCAAAACATAGGGACAACAGATCTTTTACGGTGAAACTATAGGGACAACACCATTCCATTTCAAATCTTTTACTGCCAAAACACTGTCTATAAAATGCAAAGCATATTCATTATATTGTCACGCTTCTTGTACTTTTTTTTTTTTTTTTTTTTAAAAAAATTGTTGGGAAAAATTGGTATCTTTAACGACGAAAATTGGGTGAATTTTGTCAAGGCCTAGAAGGCCGGGGTTAAAGTAATGACCCAAAAAACAGGTTGGGTTGACATAAGCCTTAAATGGGCTAGTTTAATAAATGTATGTTAACTTTTGATAACCCATGTTTTTTAGTTTTGTCGGACTATATATTGGATATCATAAACCCGTCTCCAAACCCATGAAGAGATAAATCAATAGTTATATGATGGACCCGATTCACCTTGCAAGGTGAGCCCATGTTCAAAATACACACACAATTTACATACTGGATGTTCACAATTTGAATTGTGAACATTGAGTATGTAAATTATGTAATTTAGACCCGGGTCCACATAATAATTTGTCAAGATAAATCGAGTCAATCTAGCTTTGACACTCAAAGCCAAAGCCAAACATAAACGCTAAACCCCTAATGTTCATGGCAGGAATCGAACCCTCACCGTACCGCTAGAAGCGAATCACTAAAACTCCCATCTAGTAGCCCTTGGAGCAATAAATTCGTGTTTTTATCTTAAAAGAAAACTAGCCAAATGTGAACAAGAAAATTTATTCATTTTATAAAGAAACTGAAAATGGAAGAGTTGAAGTAAATGCAACCTAAGATACACATAAGACATCTTTTACTCATGTCATTAAGGAACACATCAAGTTAGTTATATTCTTGTTACCATTATAGTTCTAAGAATAACCTTTCAAACAATTCCTATATACTGTAGTAAAGATACAATTGGAATGTTGTAATGGTGAGGACTGAGGAGATTGATAATTGCTAGACAGAAAAAAAAAATGATAAATGCAAAGGATGTTGAAAATTGCTAAAGTATTAGTAATTATTTCTATATATGATGTTGCAATTAAGGGAATTAAGGATAAAGAAAATCTAAAATAAAAGTCTACCTAGATCTTGTGCTACAATTAGGGTAAATGATGGTTCCATTGATGGGAAGTTTGAGCTGGCAATCAAGGTGGAGCCTGAACTTGACAGAGCCAAGAAGCCACACTCTCCATCGAGTCCCGGTCTCTCCTTGGATGTCGAACACGACGTGGCGCTGGCGCAGCGCGGACTCGGCGGTGTCGGCTTGCTCGGGCGTGAGGGGGATGGGGGTGGACTCGACGGGGTAGTAGAGGTCGAGGGAGCTGTTCTTGGGGACGTCGAAGTCGTTGGCGATCAAGTAGGCGACCTTGACGCCGTGGAAGCTGAGGGTGTAGTGCGTGTGGTAGAAGCTGGAGTGGGCCTTGGCGTTGCCGTTCTCCGCCTTGATCACAATGGCGGCCTTCACGGTCAAGACGCTGGCCATGTCGTACGAGATCCTCTCGAGCTGGGCGCTCGCGATGCTCATCTGAGGCACCTTTGGCTTCACCACCATGTAGCCGATGAACACCGCGATACCTGTAAAGATCACGGCAAGAGTTAGCAAGGTGCATATTATCGCGGCGCACCATATCAAGGGGTTGGTGCGTCGCTCAGGCCCGAGAACTGGCTTTGGCATTGATAGGAGGAGGACACGGGACCGGGAGAGACAACATTCGGGGGAACCTCAAATGGCTTCCCGGGCGGTTTTATTGAGGTTTAGAACACAAGTTGTGTACGAGGTGAGGAAATAAAACAGAATAGAGAGGCAGTTGGGGGGAGTTGGGTGTAATTGGTGGGAAAGGTTTTGGCATCTTCAATTCCTTTCCTAAGCATAAAGTCACCATTAAAACAGTCTTGTGCATTATGCTTCTCAATCCAGGAATCATAGGTTCTTCAACATTCAAAAAAAGGGTAAAAAAGAAAAAATACCAAACTTGCAGTCCATCTTATTTCTTAAAAACACTTTTTTTGACAGACCTTTCATCTTAAGAAAACCCAAATCCATTTCTCACTTTTTTTCGCCCGATACTAATTACTAAATTACTAACACTGCTATGATGCATAATAGACATGTGATCAGCAAAACCAATCGATTAATTAACATCTTTATACACAAATCAAAACCTCCCCGTAACCTAAGTTCTGCATACACAACATCAAAGAAAGAGTTGGCAGTTACAACTTACTTCCACTCCGCCACTCGAAAGCCACAGTAACGATCTCGACGGGCAATCAGCTCACACCTGCATCTCTCCAAGCAAACAATCATATCAGCACCGTTCAAAATGATTCAGAAGCTAGCAGGGGAATCTAGACACACATAAGGCTATAAGGGACTGTGTTTCAAATGCAAAACCCGAAGCAGAAGCAAAGTCAAGGGGAAAATGACAGTGTACACATTCTTTGAACATAGTCAAGTGTCTTATAAGGCAATGCAGATCTTGAAACCAGAATCGATCGAATGCAAAAGGTTATCACGGTTAGGGTTAGGTCGCAAAATCTGCTGACATTAACCTGGTTTGTACTAGGAAGTATTAAAAGCTTGACAATGTTGCAGAAATCGAGATTTTGCTTAGCTTCACCATATTGACAGCCATTTCATTAATCCAATATCAACATTTAACTACACAAAACAGAATCATGCTTTAAAGCTTCTTTTGCATAATATTTGAAAATTGTAACACTTCACCACCACTATATACCCATCAACTGAACCATCTCAAATCTGGTTAAAACACATCATTGGCAAGAACTTGACTGCCTCATGGCATCTGAAAGACAACTCAGCCAAGTTGGTTAGACTGTTGACTTGGTAACCCTCCCAGTAGGGCTGCCTATTGGCATTCTTAGTTTGAATTACTTGGGCAACTAGACTGATTTATTTTTTTGGATCTTTGTAGCCTATGGCCACAGTAATTGCGGGTTTCTGTCGTCATTAAAAAAACAGTCCAACAGCATTATATATACACAGTCACACAGGCGCAGGCATGCAGTAAAACATAAGCAACATTCTTAAAATTCGATAAAATTCACGAAACAGACATGTCAGCTAATTCACACAACTCTCCTAGGGCTACACTACATAAAGTTCTGCACAAATACGCATCACTTGCTTCGTGGACTTACCATCTCCTATGAGCTCAAAGATTTGATTTTTGCTCATCAAAGCAGCTAAAAGCTCCAGAATGCTCGGGTTGTTCGTGGATCAACCCGACCCACCGGAAGAACTGGACGGCGGCTGAGAGGGAGCTGCGGGGTAGCTTGCGGGGTCGTATGTGAATTGCGGTGTCCCAGTTTCTTGAATTGGAGCCATGGATTCAATGAAAGATTCAAACTTTAGAAACACCAACCCAGAAGATTTGCTTGAAACTCCCGATATTGATTAAGGGAATCAGAAAGTCAAGAATTGAGAATAATCCGACACTTTTATACTCATACTTTTTTAGACAATTTTTAAAAATTTAAATTTTTGGCTGTGTTTTGTTTATGTGATAAAAAATGTTCTTTTATTATTGTTATTATTATTATTATTTTAAATAGAGAAACAGGTATTAGAACAACTATCTTGATAAAAATTAAGAATTTTGATAGTAACAATCCAGCTGAGTTTTTCTTTTTCCTTTCTTTCTTAATACAACATTTAGCATTTCATAATTGTTAGTGTTAATACCATTGCTAATTGCTATAATCTTAACATGATAGGTTGAAATTTGGTCAAAAATGTATGCAATAGATATAATTTGCTAAGGAGAAAACTTTTTATTGCTTGGAGCTACAAGAGCTATAAATATATATTGTTCTATTGAGTAAAAAGTGTGAATTCCTTCTTTAAATAATGTTATCTATAGTGATTCTTAAATTTAGAGAACATGATTTCGTTACAAATATTGTCTTCTTTTGGCTCACGTGCCATGACAAAATTTTGTCTCAACGTGAAATTCAGCTTCTTGTAAAACTCTATGGTGCCATCTTGTCAATTAAGAGATGGATTAGTCTAATCGAGCATCTAAGTCGATCTATTAATTTTTTTTTTTCAGATTGTATGAATAGCAAAAATATTTAACAACAAACTCTTTAAATACAACATGATTCATCCAATGGCTCTATACGTTTCAATCCGATAGAACATCTGGATGTATCGCTTTAAGAAGTTGCTCTCATCCTCTTACTGATAAGATTCAACCACTAATCTTTATTTACAAATTCCATCTCACCAACTAAACTGTCTATACAGCATCCATCTTCTAACTTTATTTCACTTATCAACGGTTGGAGATTGCTGGTTCAATGAACTTAAAACTTGGACAAAAGTGAAATTTAATGGACCAACAGACCAGGTGGCAAAATCTTCACCTCCAATCCAGACAAGACTGCCATTGTGAGGCCATTTTCCTGCCACCTTAAATCATCACATACACTTCAGATGCTTCCACAAAATATCTCTCAATCAAAAACCTATCCAAAATCCCTTCCCAGCAATCATGTCTAGATTCCTTGTACAGATTACATATAAATATAAATATATCATACATGCCACTGGGACTATAAACATCATTTTCTCGGACACTTGACACCACACTTCCGGAGCCATGGAAGCCTCTGCAGCTCTAAGCTCAGGCACGAGGACTCTGTTCTTTAGCGGGCCATCAAAGCTATTTCCCAGCAAGAAATGGGATCCTCGCTCTGGGTCTTGCTGTTATCTGAATTCCAAGTCCAGGGTTGCCTTGTCCGTCACCCCTGCTCGGTGCCGGAGCAGGATCGCCTCTTCATCGGCTCAAACTTCGTCCCCGGCCGTTCATGTTTCGCCGGAAAAGCTTGAACGTGTAGAGACATCCATCGAGAAGGTGATCGCTTTGCTGCGAGTAGAGCACACCATGTGTATGAATAAATGTGCATATGGTGATTCTCTGATTAATTTGTGGGTTTTGAATGTTGTTGTTGTTGTAGGTAATTTATGGGTGTCGCTTCTTTGCTATCCTTGCGGTCTGGGGTTCCCTGATTGGATCTTTTCTTTGCTTTATCAAGGTGCATTTTATTTTATTTTATTTTTTTCTTCAAGTTTTTTTTTTTCTCTGTATATATTGGTCTCAGAATAGGATAGGATGGAATATGGAATCATGTTCATTTGGAGCAAATCACAAACAATTTGAAGAACCATAAACTGGCTGAAGCTGCAGAAAGAAACACCATAAATTGGTTTAGTGGCTCATGCTACTAGTAGTATAGATATCATTAAATTTGGGGGAAAAAAAAAGAAAGAAATTTTCCCACTATGCCTAAAAGCCTGTAGTGCATTTAATGTTCTGAAGTTCAATATTTGAAATATTTACTGATGTATATGTTGAATATTAGGTAACCTTTATTGAATATTAGGAAACTCCTAGTAGGGTGGACTTAGCTTCCTATTCCTATTAGGGTTTCCTATTCCTATTATAGTAGATTTGGTAGGTAGTTTAGTATATATAGAGGCATAGAGAACAACCCTAAAGTACTCTTTCATTATAATACATTCATATATTTTATTATTCTATGGTTTTTTTTACATACTTTGCTTCCGCTAATTGGCGGGTGGTTGTTAATCTCCACCCGCCAGGTCTTTCAATCCCTCAATTTCAACATGGTATCAGAGTCTAAACCCTAAAACAAACCCTGGACAAAACCCTAGTTGTTCCGCCGTCGCCGGGAGTATCTTTGGTTTTCCAGCTAGATCTCTCTCCTCCGATCTCTGATCAAGACGCCGCTGCCACCATTGGTTTCGTATCGACGAGACGCTCCTGACTGTGTTTTCAGCTCATTCGTTCGTCGCCGGTCAACGGCCAGTCAATGCTGGTCAACAGTCAACTCCGGTCAACCTCGCCAGTCAACATCTCCAACCATCCCTTGAGATTGTTGTTTTTCCATTCTTTGGTGAAATTTGAAGGCATATTGGATTTATTGCTGAGCTTCTTCAGTTCTTCCCATGGTGTTTCACTATTTTGGTATTACCGTGCTATTCCTTTATCTCCGGTATGCCTTATCCCATGGATGTTAAGTTTCAGCACTATTATAATGGCCTTTGATTATTTCCCATGTTTCAAGTAAGGCCGTAAGGGGGAGTGTGACTATCTATAATCAAACGGTGTTCTAGTTTATATTACTTTGTTTTCCCGGTTATCTTTATCTCGTTGGTTTGGATTTATCTTCATTACTATGGGGGCTCTACTGCATCCTTTGCTATTCTTTGCTCCCTTTTCGCCTCTACCACTCTTAATGAAGTTCAATGAAGGCTTTGTTAGCATGTCCTTATCCTTGGTGTGTTCATCTCTATTCCCGAGGTTCGTGTTCAACTCCATCCTCGGTGCGTTCATTCTCAAGATCATGTTCAGCTCCGTCCTTGGTGTGTTCACCTTTATTCCCAAGGATTGTGTTCAGCTCCATTCTTGGTGCATTCGTCTTCATTCCCAAGGAATGGTCAGGCATAGCGCAATCTCTTTTGAAGCCATCAATCCTAGAATGCTTATGTTGCTGTGGTGGTGTTCGCTTTACCCTTGGTGCCGTCATTCCCAAGGATGTTCGTGACAAGCTTCGCCCTTGATGCATTTCCAAGGGTTGTGTATAGCATTGTCCCTCCGAAGCCATCCAGCACTGTTATCCTCTAGTTAGCTTTTAATTTTCATTTGTAATTTTGAGTGAGGTAGAGTGTTTGTTTTGATTCAAGCTTGGAACTTTTAAACGTTCCAGTTTGAGGGGGAGTGTTGAATATTAGGTAACCTTTATTGAATATTAGGAAACTCCTAGTAGGGTGGACTTAGTTTCCTATTCCTATTAGGGTTTCCTATTCCTATTATAGTAGATTTGGTAGGTAGTTTAGTATATATAGAGGCATAGAGAACAACCCTAAAGTACTCTTTCATTATAATACATTCATATATTCTATTATTCTCTGGTTTTTTTTTACATACTTTGCTTCCGCTAACTGGCGGGTGGTTGTTATTCTCCACCCGCCAGGTCTTTCAATCCCTCAATTTCAACAGTATAAAAGGCAAGAACTTAAATAGTTGAACTCTGTTTGTGTTTATGTGATAAAGTACACTTCTTTATGTATCTTGCAAATAGTAAATGTCATTACAGACAGTAATTTTCTAATACACATTTCAAAATTTCTGGAACATTTGTTGTCACATGCAGGGTTGCGTTTGTGTTGTTGGAGCATTCCAAGCATATGTTGTGACCCGTGCAAAGGTTATTCTATTGCTCGTTGAGGCTGTTGGTGAGGTTTCTATCTACCGAGTATTATTTATTGTGATTCTTTCTTGTTGCAGTTGCTTCTGCTCTTCTTCTTTATTTGTGAGAGCCCCATTAAAATGCTTAATCGCCTAATTTTTTCTTGTTTATGAAATGTGCTGGTCTCCTTGAGGTTTTACTGTCATTTTTGGGGAAAGAAAACTTGTTGCTCTTTTGAGGTCGCCTTTCCTTTTCATATGTCAAGGAATATTTGTTTGTCTATATATATAAACTTTCAAGTAGTTCATCAATAATGAGTGTTTTCTTAGTCCTGTTTTGTTGTTCTTTTTCTTATCCTCTTTCCTTTAGTTGTCTCTGATGTTACCATCTGTCATTTTCTTTTACTTCCAGATATATATCTGTTAGGTACAGTAATGCTAGTTTTTGGCATGGGGCTTTATGAGCTCTTTATCAGCAATCTTGACAAGGCAAATTCAGCATCAAAGGATAGATTGGCATACAGATCAAATCTCTTTGGCATATTCACTCTAAAGGTTTTTTTCATTCCTTGGAAACTTCTAATATCTGTGTTTATTTTGTGCAATTTATGTTTGCAATTTTATGTTATTTATTAAATAAAACTAGAAAAACTGAAGTACACAAACACAATTTAAAAAGAACCCAATGCAGTTAAGACTCCACTTGATACAAGGTGGACGGAATGCTCTCTGTTCATGCTACATAATGTTACTCCATTCTTCCTCTATTCCCTTAGCCTCCTTTTGTTCACTTTGTCATTCATCCCATCTGTTCATAAATTATCAGGAACGACCAAGATGGTTGGAAATAAAAACTGTCAACGAGCTGAAAACTAAAATTGGGCACGTAATAGTGATGCTTCTTCTCATCGGTTTGTTTGACAAGAGCAAAAAGGCTGTTATACAGTCGCCTGCAGATCTGCTTTGCTTCTCAGCATCAGTGCTACTTTCCTCTGGCTGCTTATATCTGCTTTCTAGACTCAATGAGTAAATTAGGTATGAATAGGTAGGTATGTACATATATTATGTGCCTAGTCTTGAAACATATATTATGAGACACTTGTGTATATCTTTCTTCTAGTCTTTGACTAATGGTAGATATCAAGGCAAGCTTTCTTCTGCTTGTCTCTATCAATTGCATACTTATTGATTTTCCATTTTCCCCTTTCATTATACTTACATCATATGATTCCACAGAATCTTGTTTACAAAAGTCAGCAGCAAAAATATCTACTATCTGTTACACTAATCACACTGTTTGCCAATTCTCTTCTTTTTGGCTCTTACTGCATAGTAACTAGATTCAAAATACTGTTGGAGCATCTTGAACTATGGGGGGTTAAAAATCTTTTGGACACCAATAATGGTTATGATTAACTAAGCAGTGGTTTGCGATGATCAGATTCTTGATTTGAATCTTATTATCAGCATTTGTACTTTAGAAGATTATCTGTATTTATGTTTTTTTTTACCTCTTTAGCAAGAACAGAAGTGGTACACTGCATTGAGTGGATTTGGGGGGGGGGG
>NC_044923.1:2343253-2405424 GCF_003576645.1 Ipomoea triloba | reverse complement strand
GGGGGGGGGGGGGGGGGGGGGGGGGGGGTACTACATGCATTCTATTTTAGGAATTCAATTGCATTATAATTTGTCTGTTTGTCTTGCATCAGATCAGAGGTGATCGGCTGAATATCAATATTAGAATACTGAACATCAGTAAAGTTGTGCATGATTTATGTGATGATTGGATTTCAATGCATAATATAAAATACTCTTCTTGAAACATAAAAATAAAATAAGTATTTTATTATAACAATACATGATGCTGTGATGATGTGGTACTATTCCTCCCCCTTTTTTCTAATCTCCTTCCACAGGAACCACAAACAAATCCAGATAGCTGCAACCCGCAAAATTGAAAAAAAAAAAAAAGAAAAAAAAAAAAAGAGGGAGAAAAGGAGGGGGGAAAACACCAAAGATGAGAAAGAGATTAAGTAAATAAATAAATACTCCTTAATATGTTGAGATCTAGATCCTTATATTTGAATCAAAGGATGCAGCACAGCTCTCAATATAGTTCTGAGTTTTTATTTATTAGGCACCAGGAGGTTGGTCGCTGCCCCCTTCATGACCCATTCCAGGGCTATGCCCTGGACTTGTTGGACTGTAAAGTGCTACGTCATACCCGGAATGGTTGTTTGAGAAGCTGTCACTTGATGTTGGTCTAGGCTTGTGTCGCATAACCTTAACAGGGGCTGGAAGATTGAACTTTGATGGCCTCAATGCTTCAGCCAACTCTAAGTGCTGCTGATGAATAAGCAGCACAATTACATAAAATACCAAAACATGGATTCTTGGATGTGAAGCCATCAAAATCATTTGATAAGAGAAGTTGGATTGTAAACATGAACCGAGGGAAATGAACTTGATGGTAGCAATGAGCCAGGCTGGTGTATATATAATATAGGATGGTGTGTGAAGATTGAAGAGTAGTGCTTTGCCAGCAATCAATTTAATTGAAGGGCCCAACATGGAAATCTTTCCATTTTGGGTATGAATAACACTTCTCAGCCTACTCCATTTCCAAAGAGCTCTGCCACTGCCACAAGTTGATATTCTCATACTCCTTTTAGTTAGATAAAAGCTTTTAGTACAGGATTTGATAAGACATCACAATACAACAATCCCCTTGGTATTTCTTGTTTTCTTTTAGAGCAGCCTTGTGTGGGATAGAGCTTCTTGAAGACAGTGTTTGCTGCAAGTTGGATACAAAATAAAAGTAAAAATAAACGAAAATGGTTCTTCCACTAAATGTTATAAGGATTTGCTGTCTGCTGTGCATATTTTCTCTGATCATCTTGTTCTTAGTATATATAGTTCTGCACCACATGTATCAGTTCTGTGTACAGTGTGGAGCCATCTTCTACAAAGTGATTTCCTTTGTTATTGAACAGTGAGAAATATCGTTTATAGTCGCCAATATGGTTGCTTTAACCTGTGTTCCTAACTTCTTTACAGAGGGATGAGAACTGCTTCCTTCTTGCATTCTGTATATTTCCCCACAATCCACATTTTTACACTGCACTAGATTTGTGAAGTACAATATTTGAGTTATGGAACAGGTGACAACATATCAGTAACTGCTATACGTGGTAAGAATAAACGACAATCATCATGCTCAAATACCTTTACTGTCGTCCTTATACTGTATTTTGTATGCTTCGTGTCTCCTGCACAAAGCTTAAAGAAAAGCTTCGTTTCAGTCAATGTAGTATTTATACCAGAGTATCATTTTCTTTTTTGTTTAAGGAAATCCTGACCCCATATTCCCTTAGGATTCTAAATGACTTTCCCATTCTACAAGTGACCAATCCCTGCACACCGGATTAAATTTAGTACAATATACAAGATTTCTGACTCACAAAAACACAACTTTATTAATATTGTATTATATTATTATTAAGTTATTTGTTCTGTCCTTAATCTGTTTGCATTTAAATCCATTTTTCAGTGTCACCTTCCCCAAGAAAATCTACAAGGATTTGTAGGGCACAGGGAATTATCTGTCCAAATATCTAAATCTTTACTCTCCTTAAACACCACTTTGGCACTTCCCGACAATGCATTTTGAGTTTTGACACTTGGAGTTGAACATAAATCATAAAAAAACTTGTCCCTTCACTTTATTCGATGCTTTATTGGTCCATAAATGTTTGTTTAGTTTGGAATTTGTGGAATAGTACACATTCTAATTTGTAGCATAAACAATCATGGTAGCACATATATAACCTTTACTTTCTCTATGTGATTTTATTTTTTAATAAAGTTGCTTTATATATAGTTCCAATTGTTTATCCTATTATGCAAATTTATTACACCACTTTATAATAGCTTTTGGGATGAATAGAACTTGAGTAGATTTTAAAACTATTGCGTCCAATTTGTGCAATCCTTGCTGTTTTAGCTAGAACATGCTTGAGTAGTAATATGCATCAGGAAAATTATTTGTTTGAATTGTTTTGTTTTATTTCTGATATTTCAATTAAGAGGAAAAAGCCTTATATTTTGCTACCTTAAAATTTATAGTTTTATATTCATATACTAGCTTCCTAGTCCTTATTATTGTGCAGAGGATTTGATCATTTAATTGATATAATCACATGAGATTAATAATATTTATATGCTTCAATTCCTATAGGCGAGAGAGATTCTTGGCTAGACTTAATTTATACAAGTTGGACATATAGAGGTAAGTATATATTATTATTGTTATGGTTAATGAGACACTCATAATATATTTGAAAGGGAAACAAGGGATGATTTCCATTCTGTACATTTCATAATGTTATAGATTTACCGGCAGACTACATCTTTGTCACATTCTATTGCATATGCCTTTGCCTTCTCTCAAGATCGATTTTCCATATTTGAGTAATAACAAATACTTTGTGTATTATGTTAGTTATATGTATCATCAAACTGATGAATGAATTGAAGATTCTGTTCTTCTTGGCTCTTTACTTCATAAACAATGGAAAGAGCTTCTTTAATTCATTTATCGGGAACATATGATTAACTAAACTATGGTTTAGCAACACACACATGAAAAGAAAAGTTCTTGATTATCATGATCAGATTCTTAACGAGAATCTTATTCTCGTGAACTTGTGCTTTTTCCTTAAGAAGCCATCTTGAGTGCGAAAATAGGATAGTGCAGGATGGATATCGAAGGAAATAGAAAGCAGAAATGAGAGGGGGAATGGAAGAGAATATTCTTAACTAGGTAAGTTGTCATTCTGTTGTTTCCACTTAACATCCTTAGATTCTTCAAAACATAGTATTCTTTGAGTGGAAGGGCGGGATATTATTGTATATGTTAGTATTCCATGGTAGAATATTCTTTCTTAAGAAAATGACAGTTTGACTCAATATTTTATCAAATGTGCGGCATGTGATCGACAAGTTTCGCAATTTTTCATATTCATTAGTTTCTTGTGAATTGGTTAACTTCACCACATGTTAAAGAAACAGTAAAAGGTTTAGTAAAAAACTTTAATCCATGTAATGTTATCTCTAAGTGTCGTATAGCACCATATCTTACTCCAATACCATTGCTATTTTCCCTTTCATGGAGTGAAATTCCATTTGACATGGAAAACATTCAAGGATTGAGCATTAAATGCACTATTGTTTAGATTTTATTTTATTATTTTTTTTTTCACGTCAAAAGGGATTCTGGCTACTTGGAAAGTTGGAAGAAAATATCTGTCATTTTTCTTGCTTTGGAGAGAATTATATATATTTTGCTTTGTTAGAAAAAATATGGAGAGTGGCACAACATTTGAAGTGTGGAGTTTCTTATTTTGAAGTAAGATACAATAATGTTACAAAACACAGTAGAAAAGTCTATCTATTACTTCATATTCGTACTTAAGTAGAGTGATGATTATTTACAAAAAATGCAAGTTAAGAGAAGGGGATACAAAGAAACAAAATTATAGGATATAGTTTTTGAATGCATATAGATAGTTGCTCTTTTGAGATTTAACATGTGATTTGGTGGTAAACTATACTGTTTTTCAATTCAAATCTTATCAATCTGATCTCGGTCAGATGTACTGAGAAAAAATATGCACTCTTCAACTAGAAAACTAGGAAAACAAGCACTCATACAAATATAGTAAAAGCAAAGCCTTATAGGAAAACAAACAAACATATATATATGTGTGTGTGTGTGTATGCTAAAACCGAAACCTAATCTCATTCTGCATATGCACAAGACTGAGGATGATCTCTGCTATGGAGATGTTTTATTTCTTCAGCACACCATTCTGCATGACAAGAAACCTTAATAATCAAGCAGTGATATATATATATATATATATATACACATGTATGTACCCAGGATCAGTCTATTATCTCATTTGGAGGTCTATTGTTACCCATCCCGGGGCTATGTCCCGGAGCTGTAGGCCTGAACGCTCCAACTTCCTCCTCCTTGCAAGGGTTGTCGTAGGACAGATTATCAACTGAGGGAGGATGGTATCGTCTAGGCTTATGTACCATAACACTACTTAGATAGGGTGCAGGTGGAGAATGAAATTCTGATGGCAACCTTGATGCTTCAGCCGCCAACTCTAAGTGTCGATGAACTAACAGGGACAACATAGGTATACAATAGACCACTAGAACATAGATCCTAGGATGTGATGCCATTGAGCTGAGCTAAGCGATGTGAGATGAATATTTAGATATGAAACTTTTGAAGGAAATGCAGTTGATGCTTGCAGGGTTACCATGGCTGGTGTATATAAGGATGATGGGGTCCCACAGAAGGGCATTGGTGGTCATAAACAATGGCGGGTGAAGCTTCATCTCTCAGCTCATAGCAGGTGCCCAGGCCACTATGAATAGATTATAATTATATATAATTCGCCGCCATTATAAATAAATATCTGGATTGTGATCATATTCGTCTTGCATATTGTGTGTCTTTCTTCATCTGTGATGTTATTTAGTTTCACACCTACTTTTGTTGTGTTGGTGATCTGTTTGTGTTGCATGTGGCTTGGAAATGAAGTTTGGAGGTCTGTTTGTGTTGTGTTGGTGATCTGTTTGTTGGTTTTGAACCTTTTTGAAGTTGTTGATGTTGTGTATAGGAGGTGTTCAATACTTATAAGGTGAGATTTATGAGTTTTTTTTATCTTTCATTACTTACTAAAAACTTGCGTGAGACTGACACAATTCCACAGACTCTACAAGAGATTGTGAAGTGATACTTAAATTAGGTCGAACTTTCACTCTTGACCTAGTTTTTGCGGGGGAGTTGAAGTCCTGGTTTGAGTATAAGATCATTTAATGCTTGATAGGGAATATATCCCGGGTATACGGCTCTACGAGTACTATACGTATGGCGGGCGTATTGTGCTATAAAAGGGACTTGAGTCCTTATTGTTAGGGACTTTTCGGCCTCTCTCTACTCCTCTCTAAAAGCCTAAGAACCAAAAGTGCTCTATATTCTCTCTATTGAAGATCAATGAATACAAGAGTGATTTGGCCTAAATTCTCTCATGGATTTCAATAGTTTACATATAGTGTATGCACTTGAACACATATAGGGATTTAATCCTTATCAATGCTTGTGTTGAGAGGTTGATGTAAGAGAATCGTGAAAAGTCGAAGTGAAACTGTGAAAGCTATGTCTAGAGTTCATAGTCATCCAAAGGCTAAAAAAGGGTTACAAGCTAGATGTTTGAGTGATATTACCATTGATTACTAGTCAACAACTCCTTTCAAATTTAAAGTTATGTTTTTGGGTGACAACATAATTCGCTATTTTTTTTTTGAGAAACATAATTCGCTAATATTATCTAATGTGTACACTAGATAAATCATGTTCCTATATAATAGTTCACAAATTATACAAGAGAGATAAATTGTATAAGAAAGATTTTATACAATGAGGTTAATCTAGACAATGTTAACAAAAACCAAACTCGTGACCTTTTAATACGAGAATTATATTTTACTCATTCCACCGTTGTTTCATTCTTTGATGGTGGTTTCATGCATCTAAAGTTGTCTTTTGATGGTGGTTTCATGGTTGGTTGGTCCTACAACGATTTTGATTGTTATATTGTTGGGATTTTAATTTTTTAAGCTATTAATAAAATATTTTATTCTGTTCCAATAATATTATATTATAGCATAAGATAGAAAGACAGACAACATTAAAAGTTGTGAACATTATGCACCACTCATTACACCTTAGAACAGAAAAGACCATCAAACATGCGAATATTTCCATTTTGGGTAAGAAAATAGAAAATATTTTCTTTCTTCCCAATAGAAAATATTTTCTTGACCTACTGGCTGCAGTTCCATTGCTGTAGAGCCGCCCTCCACCCACTCGTTATACCATGGACTCGGGCGTGAACCCGTCACAATTTACATACTGAATATTTATATACTAAATTATGAACATTGAGTATGTAAATTGTGTATCTTGGATCCGAATTCATCTTGTAAGGTTGATCAAGATCCTCATAATAATTTGTCTTGAATTTTAGTACTCTTTTAATTTAGAGAAAATTTTAATCACTTAAGTTATAATCTAAATATTGATATAGATTTAGTTCTTTATTCATGTTGTAGATTAATGAATTGAAGGATTTAGTCTTTGATGTTAGGGTTTTATTAAAAATCTTAAAGACCAAATAGTCATTTTCATAAAACTTAAGATAGTTTATGTCACGAATAACTAAAGAACTAAATGTAAAATGTTGTAACAAAAAAAAATTGAATGTTATTCTTGCTCATTTACTGTAATAATGAGTTCGATTGTTTTCAGAGCAAGATGTTTCTCATAAAAACTCAAGTTGAATGTGTTTACTCTAACTTTTTAATTTTTAATTATTCATTATTTATTTTCAAACTAGATAAATGTATAAACATGTTTTTGTTTTCTTTTCTCTAAAACAAATGAAGAATTTTCTCGATTAGTTAGTAAATACAACTTTAACCTTTCAATTGAGGTGTTTTTTTTTTTTTTTTTTTTTGGTAGCTCTATTTGCCAGTGACTCTTGGAGCTAACTTGAGTCACTAGCTTGCAAAAAGTTAAATTCTGTACTTTTTTTTTGGGGGTCCTATAAATGCTTTTTCTTTTCGTGTTATAACTTCTAATAAGTATATACTAGAAGCATATGTTTTTGTTACATATTCTGTATTTATAACGCAAAAAGAAAAAGAAAAAAATGCATGTATCATCCCTAAAATTAATTATTAGTTAATATGTGACAAAAAAAAAAATAGAAAGCAACTCTCGTGACATTGATTTATTGGATGAAAAGTTTCGCTTAAGGCTTGCTCCCGATAGTAGGTTGGAGTTCAATCTCTATGAATATTGAGGATTGAATTTAGGATGAATTTTTTGTGCACAAAAGTGTAAAGTTTAATATATGATATAATTCGACGAAGTTAAAAAATCTGAATTTTAAAAAAGAAAAGAAAAAAGTAGAGCACTAGAGCTGTTGTTGGGCTGTTCCACTTTCAAAGTTGAATACAGTTGGCTTTTGTAAACAACATAGTACAAACCTTTTCGTTTAAGGAAATCCTGACCCTAGATTTGAGCTTTCCAAACGTTGGCAAATCCCAACCAAAAACACGAGAGCTTGGGCATACTATAAATCCCATTGGCTTAGGTATTGAGTAATTCTTTCACTATATAAAGTCTTAATTAAATTAATTAGGTTCCAAAAAAAAAATTAAATTAATTACATCCCTAAAACATGGCTGCCTTGAAGAGAGATTAAAGTAAGCTATCTTATATATTTAATGAGAGCATGATCAAAAGATATTGTAGATTAATAGTTAAGTTACAGAGATGAGTAACGATTTTGGCTTTTGCCATGGCAACGACTATGAGGGTTAGGACAGAGCAACATATAATGAAGAATGTCAAATGGTCAAAACTTTGAAACGATTGGATGAAGCTAAATACATATCGAAGCTTCCAAAGCAATGGGAAGTGTGAGTTTTGCGTAATAGTGAGTTTTGATTTCTTTTTAGAGTTTGCCCTTCCTCTTTCATTAAAAAAAATAAAAAAAGAATTTTTGTCATAACCATCAAATTTGTAATTATTTAGTTAAGGAAATATTCGTCATCTTGACAAAATACTGACGTCAATCATTTATTACTTTTATATTCGTATTTTCTCCTTTTACGCACCCCACGCTTTCCCATCCTGATGGCTGATGCCTACTAAAAATTGTAAAGCATGCGAGATGTCTGACAAAATATCTTATATTCTACTCTTTTTAAACCCCAATACTTTACAACTATTTTTTTTTGTCTGAGTAAAAAAATAGTGTTGAAAACTTCAAATTGATGTGCCAGAGCGCACCATAGCTAATTCCAATTCCCACATCAAGATTTCCATTCTGGGCAAGGACAGTATTCAAAGTTTTTGTTGCACTTTCAAGGTATAGAGCATTAAACATTTAACTATTTAAGCATGCATAGAACCTGACAAGACATCAAAAATGAAACTTTGGGATAATAATTGTGAGTTATGATGATAGTGAAATTTGCCTCTGCGTTATAGTTTTCACTATTTTTACTCCCTAAATTGTTAAGAAAGAGGCGTTTTTAATCTTTTTTTACTCCATAAATTGTCACTCATTAATTCTAAGTGGTATGAATATTGTAATTGAATTATCAAAATGTGGTCATATATTATCTCATATATTGTTATTTATGTCTGTTTGGAGGGGCAATATACGACGACATTTTGAGAATTTAGGAGAAACATTTATACCTAGAATTAGGGGCATAAATTATTTATTAATAATTTTTCCTACTTCGAAAACGTGGTCTCTTTTCTCTCAAAACTTCTGCCCCCATATTCCTAAACGGTTCTAGTGTTCAACTTGTTAGTCTAGTTTGCCGGTAGCAATATAGTTTGAGTGCTCAACTATATTGTTGTAAATCCATTGTATCTTGGAAGACTAATATAAATCTACAATACTCTTAGCAGTTTAGCATCCTCGAGAGGTAGTAAATCGGTATTTAAAAAAATGGGTATTACACACTACTTTAATTTTTCTTGCTTTCGTTATGTTGTTGTTCAAGGGATTTTTTCTTAAAATTTCAATCTCTATTTTATTTTTTAATTGTTTGGACTTATTCACCAATAAAGCGTTACTTTACTGATAGCTCGAGAACTAAAATTAGTGGCGTTCCCACATAAAGATGAAATCCATTATTATTTAGTAACTCCACGAGTCACGAGTTTAAAGTGCAATTTTTATATGTATTTCATGATTTGATTATTTAATGTTAACTAATTAAATAAGCTTTTTTTTTTGTCCTAGGAAAATGCTCCTTCCACTATGCTTTAATTATTTAATTAGCAGCAATTTGCATTGATATTTTCTGTGCTATATATATATGGTTTCTGTAATACTTTGTTCTTTTTTATTCTTACCGCACTTAGTTGTGGTGTATTTAGATTCCATCGTCAATTTTTTTATCTTTGTTCATTATTAATCTCAAAGAGAAAGTTAATAATAATTTAGTAATTTGTATCTCTAAAGTTACTTTTTTTTTTAGAGTCAACTATTAAGAATGATGTTTGGAAGATTTTTAGCACTCAAGATTGAAAAATCAAAGTGAAAACAATAGCCAATAACATATATATTCGAATTTGTAAAGTTACTTTTAGACTCGAGTCTTAATATTGATGTTTCAAAGATTTTTTAGCACTCAAGATAGGAGAAAATCAAATTGAAAACAATAGCCGTTAACATATTCAAATTTGTAAAGTTACTTTTAGACTCAAGTCTTAATAGTGATGTTTAAAATATTTTTAGCACTCAAGAATGAGAAAATCAAAGTGAAAACAATAAAATCATTAATATACAAAGTTAACAATTTATTAACGTATATGAAGTATGAACGATTCACCGATTCCATGATAATTTTAAAGTCATGTGTTTCAAATATCCCAGTCTAGAGTCCCTTCTAGCATTGAATCCAGGGCACAAGGACAAGGAAGTGCAAAATTTTTGGCATAAATTTGGTATGCGAGTGACTATTTCACCAATTTTAGTTGAATCAATGTGAATTCGAATTCTCTTATTCGAAAGAATATAATGAATTTGGTATATTTATACACTCAAAATTAATAATATTATGTGGCGATAAATGGATACTTAGAGTATACCCATCAAGTTGAAAAATGGTGTTTAAGAATGTTTTGAAAAAGTACATAAGTTTAGTATAATTATTATTGATGAATGGCATACCAAGCTTGAGCCACGTGGATTGGCCCATGAAAGTAATTGGATTAGTGCTTTCCTTTCTCCTAATTGTGTTAGTGCTTAATTTAACTATTAACTATCTTTAACATCATAAATCATCAAAGTCAAGTCTAATTAGAGTGATGGGTTGGCATTGGCCCAAAAATCTTCACAGGTTGAGACCATGCACTTTTTTATTATTCAATACAAAGTCTTGGCCCATCCAAGATCCAACTAGTGAACCTTTTGCTTCTTGGTATTAAGTGGGAGACGATTTATCTCTTCTAGAAAATACAAATTATACTTTCAGAAATAAATATTTTTGTAGAGAAGTAAGACATCAGTTGAACAATCTGGTAATACAAAAACTCGCTCTGTTATGTCATATGTGTGTCATGTTAAAGAATAAAAAAAACTCTAGGTCATGTTTTTCCCTGAATATGCTATAGTGAAATTTTACTGGTGTAATTTAAATTGAACTTATATAAATATTTAATGTGACAAGATCGAACATTGTTTGAATTTGTTGGGTATTTCTAGATGTTATAGTTGGGTATACTAGGAGGCCGGGGTCGTGGACCTGGTACGGGCTGGTATGAGCCAGATGCGGGAGTCAGATGAGGGGTGCTGTAGCGATGGGTAGCACGGGTGCTAGGTGTGGGTGAGGATTTAGCATGAGTCGTGGCCGATTTGGCAGGTCGACAGCTGAAGGCAAATGGCTTAGGACGAAGTGGTTCGTGTACATGCACTAAGACTCTGAGAGTGTTTGATGTTGCATGGCGCATGTGATTGGCTAGTTGGGATGAGCATGAGTCGCGGCTGATATGATAGGTCGATGGCTGAAGGCAAATGGCTCAGGACGAAGTGGTTTGTGAACATGTATTGAAAAACGTTTGATGCTACATAGTGAATGTGGCTTGCCAGTTAGGCATGGTTGTTTTAACCCATGTGTATATGTAAATATAATTATTTTCTCATAAAGAGCATATTCGTCAATGTAGAGATTTGTTGAGTTGTCTTTTCTCCTAAAAAACATATTTGCGAAGGTGGAGATTGTGAAGATAAGTGTTTTCGCCTAAAATGACATATTCAATTCGCCAAAGTGGAAATTATTAGAATTTGTCTCATATAGGGATTAGGAAACTATAAGGAATATGACGTGAATATGAGTGGGGAGCAGATTGGGTTAAACCCCTCAACACCTCCTTGTGGCCCTATTTGGTAAAAGATTAGGCACACCAGACGGGATAAGTGTCACCAGTTTTGCTTGTCCATAGTTAATCTACTTAAACCAAGAGATAGTTGATCAGTTCAAATTAAGAGACCAATAGACAGTTCTTACCGAAAGTTAATCGAACATATTTGTTGATTTTATTTTTTGTGCATTATTTTAGCCATTTCCCATCCACGCACTCTCATTTTGCTACAAATTGCACAAGAAAGTCCGGTGCATGTATCAATCCATATATGCAATTGCAACTTCTTTTCTTTAATTTGTTAGAGCAATTCGTATAGTTCGGACTTCGGACCATTTGCCATTAATAATAATAAATAATAATACTTGCCAACTTCCATTCCCAGCTCGCCACCACATTCCTTCCTTCAATTTGCTAACTCCAGATAATGACATATTTCTAAATATTAATGAGATAAATAGATAACGATTTAAAATAACGACAGCTACCTAGAGATCGGATCTTAATTCAGGGAATTTCTTTAATTTATGAGAAAGTTCAATTCACAACTGTTATCCAAATGTGCATTCTAGATCACCTGCAAGGGATCATAGAGAGGTAAACTAACTTAGGTTATCTATATATATTTGACTTGGTATGCGATCTCGATCCATAAAGCCATAGTTATGTTGCATAACCTATACTTAATTAGATGACTTGAAATTAAACTATTTGTGGTAATAAAGAAGTTGAGAATTAGTTCAGTATTGGTTACATAAAGTGATCATGAAGAAGTTGTGTTTGCTTTTTAACAGGTTAGCAAGTAAAGATGGGCACTTCAATTCATTTAGTAACTAAAAGAATTGAACCAAATCTGTTGTGACATTCCATCTGTTATATTTGTTTTTAGTATAGTAATAAGCAAATATTACATGATCCACAACAAACACCATATATTGTCGTTCTGATCCAATATTGTTCAATTCGAGCATAACTCAATTAACTGACCAATTCTCTGTAATATGTAATTACAGTATTGACTATAGCGGTATATATTTATATCATGGTGGGGTCTAACATATAAAGGCAATTAAATGTAGGTGAGGGTCATCAGGTTTTGACTACAAACCTTTAGAAAAGTTAGACTTCAATAAACTAATAAATTGAGTATTCATGCAAACTCATTGTAAAGTTCATCTCATACAAGCTAAGATAAACACAAGCATTGTCGTCATATTTATTATATTGAAAAATACATTACATGAAACATTGTACTCGTAGTATTTATTGTCTTGAAACAAACACCTAACAATACATGTTCCACAACCAATTAAACTTCATGTGTGTGTGTGGAGGTATTAAGATGATTTTACGAATATGAAGTTAAAGTGTTGTCCAATCCGATCAATACCATTTTATTCAAGCATAATTAATTAATTGACTAATTGAATGCAAGGTTAATAGTCTATTTTGCTATCAATTACAGCGTGGGGCAATGATATGGACTTGCCCCATTGTAGACATCAATGTACAAATATAAAGAAAGATACGGGACATCAAAGGGTAGCACAACACTCGATCACTCTAAGTTCTAATAATGCATATGCATTAATTATTAGGGCTAAATCTCAAAACCTTTAGTTAAGTCAAAAAAATTCACATCATCTCATCTATCGTACCATTTTTTGGGTAACATTACCTTTGAAACATACATTTTATAATTTAACAATATAAACTTGTGACTTTAAATAAAAGATTCCAAGTTCACGGGTCTCAAACACACCAAAAGCTATCTAAAACAAATTAAATTAAAACTGTGCAATCTAGACTGAACAAACACACCAAAAGAATTAACGGGTCAAAACTAAACTTGATACGATCTCTAACATTATGTGAGTGTACAATATGATGTAATAATTAAAATGACACATCAACTTATAATATATTTCATCCGTTCTATTTTACCTGGTCTGTTTATTCTTCTTTGGTCAAACCAACTCTTTCTAATTTGTTTATTTTCTTGAGTAATTTTAAATTATTTTAATTTTTTTCCTTTTGTTTTTAGTAGTACTTGTAATGTAGTTTCTAAATATATAAATTTGATATACTAATACTAAACTTAATATTATGAAAAAATTGAATTAAAAATAACTATATTTAAATCTCGTTAATCGAATCAGACACATAAAATGAAATGAAAGGGATTATATTGAAATTGGACCAGCTATATATATTCAGCCATTTGTCAAATTGTCACCTCAGCCTTCTTAAATACTTGGAATTGAATTATAAATAGCCCCAACTTCCAACATACAATGCACATTTACATGAGGGAGAGTAGTAGTTTTCAAGCAGGAGACAACTTGCGTGGATGTTACACACTTCAGAAAATGATGACAGATTAGAGTTTTGAAGAAACCAAAGACAATGAATGGCTTTGTTGTCAAATTGTACTCATCTGACTTGCTTCAACACAAGTGAAGTTTTTTTTTTTTAAACAAGTTTTTGTGTAAGTGTAATTAGGAAAAAGAATATGAGAGGGGAGAAGAAAAAAAAAATAAAATAAATATAATTAAAATAAAAATAAAAAAATTGTTGCACCTGTAACGCGCCCAGCTACACATGCCCGCTAGGTGCATCAGTGGCTCTCACGCGAGAGAAGGCGAACATTTATTGTTGGTGAGCCCCACTTTCTGCACACACAAAAAAACCCATATTGCAGAAGTAATTTTATCTTCTCTCACTTGCTTCTCTCTCTCTGCTGCTGCAGTAGCAGCAACAGCAACAAGCAAGGGTAATTTAGTCATTTCCTGTTAAACCCCTTTCCAAGATGCACCGAATCATAATCCCCCTGGGATAATGTAAGAATTGTAATTCCTCAAATGGAGGGATACCAAACACCGTAATTTTGAATGTTAAGAAAAATTATGTTAGTTGTAAAGGAATTACAACTACATCCAATCAAACAGCATGTTATATCACATATGTTACTTTTTTGGGTATATATTGCATTCATATAATCCTAATACGAAGTAGATGCATGCATTGTCATGTAGTGTTGAATTGCACTTTAATCTCGAGAGAAAAATCAACTTCACTATTATCATATTTTTTGTCATCGGTGCACTTCTCATGTTTTTTGTCATCATCTTTCGAGTGTATTTAGTACAAATTGGAATTACTTATAAAGAGGACATAGGTACATGAAAGGCTGGAGGCATTAACTCAAAGGTGACCAAAAATTCAACAACATGACACGATTACACAACTGAAAATGTTTGCGCAAATAAATAACTAGAAGGGACCAAAACATGATCCATGAGGTATTGACTCTTTGATAACACAAGTAATTATGGTACACATGAGTATGAATTTTCCTTGATTTTAGTTACGTGTTGAAATTAAATATCATTGTTTTTTTTTTCTTTCTTCTTCATGGGCTACGACTCTCGAAAATCACATTATTATCTCAACTAGGGACCATAACCCATTATTTGAGGTTGTGCACGTGATAGATTCGCTACTATATAATAACCTGTAAATTACACGTGAGAAGTAAATTGCACTAGGATGTGCACGGGATAGTCCACTCTCATGTAAAATAATTACAAACCACAAATATATATANTAATTTGTTTATTTTCTTGAGTAATTTTAAATTATTTTAATTTTTTTCCTTTTGTTTTTAGTAGTACTTGTAATGTAGTTTCTAAATATATAAATTTGATATACTAATACTAAACTTAATATTATGAAAAAATTGAATTAAAAATAACTATATTTAAATCTCGTTAATCGAATCAGACACATAAAATGAAATGAAAGGGATTATATTGAAATTGGACCAGCTATATATATTCAGCCATTTGTCAAATTGTCACCTCAGCCTTCTTAAATACTTGGAATTGAATTATAAATAGCCCCAACTTCCAACATACAATGCACATTTACATGAGGGAGAGTAGTAGTTTTCAAGCAGGAGACAACTTGCGTGGATGTTACACACTTCAGAAAATGATGACAGATTAGAGTTTTGAAGAAACCAAAGACAATGAATGGCTTTGTTGTCAAATTGTACTCATCTGACTTGCTTCAACACAAGTGAAGTTTTTTTTTTTTAAACAAGTTTTTGTGTAAGTGTAATTAGGAAAAAGAATATGAGAGGGGAGAAGAAAAAAAAAATAAAATAAATATAATTAAAATAAAAATAAAAAAATTGTTGCACCTGTAACGCGCCCAGCTACACATGCCCGCTAGGTGCATCAGTGGCTCTCACGCGAGAGAAGGCGAACATTTATTGTTGGTGAGCCCCACTTTCTGCACACACAAAAAAACCCATATTGCAGAAGTAATTTTATCTTCTCTCACTTGCTTCTCTCTCTCTGCTGCTGCAGTAGCAGCAACAGCAACAAGCAAGGGTAATTTAGTCATTTCCTGTTAAACCCCTTTCCAAGATGCACCGAATCATAATCCCCCTGGGATAATGTAAGAATTGTAATTCCTCAAATGGAGGGATACCAAACACCGTAATTTTGAATGTTAAGAAAAATTATGTTAGTTGTAAAGGAATTACAACTACATCCAATCAAACAGCATGTTATATCACATATGTTACTTTTTTGGGTATATATTGCATTCATATAATCCTAATACGAAGTAGATGCATGCATTGTCATGTAGTGTTGAATTGCACTTTAATCTCGAGAGAAAAATCAACTTCACTATTATCATATTTTTTGTCATCGGTGCACTTCTCATGTTTTTTGTCATCATCTTTCGAGTGTATTTAGTACAAATTGGAATTACTTATAAAGAGGACATAGGTACATGAAAGGCTGGAGGCATTAACTCAAAGGTGACCAAAAATTCAACAACATGACACGATTACACAACTGAAAATGTTTGCGCAAATAAATAACTAGAAGGGACCAAAACATGATCCATGAGGTATTGACTCTTTGATAACACAAGTAATTATGGTACACATGAGTATGAATTTTCCTTGATTTTAGTTACGTGTTGAAATTAAATATCATTGTTTTTTTTTTCTTTCTTCTTCATGGGCTACGACTCTCGAAAATCACATTATTATCTCAACTAGGGACCATAACCCATTATTTGAGGTTGTGCACGTGATAGATTCGCTACTATATAATAACCTGTAAATTACACGTGAGAAGTAAATTGCACTAGGATGTGCACGGGATAGTCCACTCTCATGTAAAATAATTACAAACCACAAATATATATATATATATATATATATATATATATATATATATATATATATATATATATATATAAATTATACTAGAAAGACTTTAAGCGACGTGACAATAATAGTGGTTACGGCTTTCAAGGCCTTTAATTTTCCCTTGATTTTAGTTATCAATGGAAATGTCATTGTTTGTTTGTTTGTTTTTTTTTTTTTAAATGGTCAAATAGGCTCTCAAACTTTTTAAAGGTATAATTTTTTTCCAAAAAATGATTAATGACCTGCTATCACAAGTCATTAGGTTTCAGGCGACACTCCGACGAATTTTTAGGAAGAAAAGTGATCGTCGGTCACCTCGACAGAGATCTGGGTCACCTTCTAAATGATTAATGACCTGCTAACATAGGTCATTAGGTTTCCGGCGACACTCCGACGAAGTTTTAGGAAGAAAAGTGATCGTCGGTCACCTAGACCGAGATCTGGGTCACCTTCTAAATGATTAATGACCTGCTATCACAGGTCATTAGGTTTCAGGCGACACTCCGACGAATTTTTAGGAAGAAAAGTGATCGCCGGTCACCTCGACCGAGATCTGGGAGCAACTAGCAATCGGTCGCCTGTCACTTTTTCGAAATGTTATCTAAAACCTAATCACAGGTCATTAATCGATTTTTTTGAGACTCAATTTCATGACCTTCAATATGAGAGAGACTACATGTAATATAAGCATAAGGTGCTTAACACTTTTCAGTTAAAATTAAAGAGTATTATTTGACCATTTTGGGAGTCGGGGGGCCTCTTTTCACTTTTTTCTTTATGGGGTACAACTCTTGAAACATCACACATAATTTCCTTTTATTATCTCTAATCTTTTTCCACAACCAACAGCTACAACTTAACTCCTGCCATTCTCAATTACTCCTCCGTAGTACAGTTTCTGGCTAAACTTCTCTTTCAAGGTCCTAACAGATTGATGGTAACCTTTGAGAATTTGATACCTTCAAGATTCTATATTCAAATGAATTGAAGTGACCCTATAATGGTATATCTATGATCTGTCACTTCTTTTCTTTGTTTTGATGAACATTTGAGATTTTTTTTTTGAATGACGAGAAACTTGACTTGTAATCACCATTTGAAAGTGTATACTGGATAAATCTCCATTATTATAAATATGAGTTAATTTCAAGATGATTCACCCCTTCGTTTTATATAAGATCAAGAGTATTGAGGAGCCCTTAAATTTGTGGTTCAAACTTATACTCCGTACAATATATTTTCTACAAATCTATTGCATATGGAATTTTTATTTTAATATGAAGGTGTACACTGAGTGAAGACTCTAACCGGTAAAAGACTATATATAAGAATGTAAATTAACCTAAATTGCTCATACCTCACTAACTCAACCCAAAAAATTTAACCAGATATTGTACGTAGGCCGAGATAGTGTTCTCATAGAGTCGATCATAGTATATTATCCAATTGATGCAACCTGCAGACATACAACGAGTACGTAGCTCTATTGGAGATTTGGAGTGAATACAATATAAGATTTAACATGAATTTTGATCAATTAATTAGAATCACGCATTGAACATTGATAAAACGGTACAGCTAATTTACCTTAATTACCCTTGCTACGATCTTCCCTACAACAGGCCCCATAGTTCTGCACATAAAAGCTGTGCTCATCTAATGCACTGGAATTAGTAGCAATATATGTGCTACTTGCATTGAGGGTAGTTATATGCACTTATGCAGACTTTAAACACAATAGGACCCATTTACTATAAAAATTAAAGCATATGATCATCAGTCCTATATATATATTCCTGTAAACAATATATTATAGGGAGCCAATTCAAGGAATTTTCTAATACCGTGGGCATATCAAAGTTGTATTATCCATTTAGGTACGAGTAAGAGTGTACAAGGTACAACTTTGTAAATAAACCACTTGCCACTTCAAAATTCATCAAGCTGGATTGTCAGTTTTATTAATTTTAATTACATTTAATATCAGAGCTAAAATCCTTTTAGTCCAACAATATTAGTAAGGATGGTATACCGAGAATTTATGACCCCTGGTCTAATATACATAATTTGACTAATATAAATACATACAGAGCATGTTTCTAAACTGATAGTTAGATTGCGTGGACTATAGTCATGCATATACTACATCTCAACTAAAAGTCTAAGCTGATAGTTGGATTACACAATATATGCTTAATAGTCTCAACCGTACCCAACTTAAGAGATATTAGCACCCAAAAATAATAATAATAAGTTAATAACTACTATCTCAACCGACAACCAGTTAACTAAATGTTGCTACATACTGAAAAACTTCAATATTTCCAACCATCAAAAATTGATCGAAAGTCAAGTTTTCAACCATTTTTAGCATTCAAAAAAAAAAAAAAAGACAGAAACCCATCCAAGTGATATACACTCTTTCCCACCAGCCCACGAACCCCACGCAGTTAAGGTGTCTTCTATTATGGTACTAGTTTTAAAGGGATATGAAGTTCAAATAAATAGTATCCCTACTTCATAAGGGAATTTCACCTACCTGCTCATGATGATGACAATATATAGGCCAAAAGGATCCCAGCATGTGAGTAGGAGGTCCATGTCAACAATAAATTCATAAAATTAAAAGTTATATACATGACACAAACTCTACAAGTGAATTTCTAAATTATATATTAATGTGATGTATGTATTAGTGCAGACAGGACTTCCCATGCGGCCTTGCAGTCACTCACTAATAGGTACCCATAAATGCACCATGTTCGAAAATGTATCATTAGATGTGGTGTAGTGTGTAGTGAATTTTATACCTTTCATTCTGGTGCATTTTAGAACAGTATGTTGTGCATTTATGCATACCTAATGCTACACAGGAAGCTGAAATATATATTAGAAAATGCACCACACAAATATGTATCATTAGGTATGCATCACTTAAAAACGCACCACTAAGTATGCAAATATACACCACACAGTATTAGCAAATGTACCATTAGGGCAGGGGAGTTATGGTGCATTATTTTGGGTGTGTGGTGTGTTTTTTTTATGTTTTTGTGTATTTTCATTGGGTGCATTTTCTAACATTAAGTTGTGCATTTTTTAACATTGAGTGGTGCTAATCACACCGACTGCACGGGAAGGCGCGGCCTTTGAACAGATTTCTATATATATATGGTTAAGTGCTAATACATTTCTCACCAAAACTAAGAAAAGAGAGAAAAATATAGTCTGCAAATTATGAACAAGAAGGAGAAGATGAGCGACGGTGGAGATAGCCTTCTTTCGAATGGGAAAGCAGAAAGAGGCAACGACGACGGCGTTTACTCCGGCTGCTCACTCTCGCCGGCGCTCATGGCGACGGTGATCTCCATTTCAGATACCTTCTTGCCGGCCGTTGATGTCCCTCAGCACGCCGCCGTCAACGACGACGACTCCGTCAAGCTTTTCTTCCAAACTTCTGCCTCCATGGCCGGAACTCCACAACGTGTAAGCTTTCTTTCTTCTTCTTCTCCGATCCTTTCTTTTATAAACTTTTGCTTCTTTCATGTTTCTTTTATCTTAATTAATTCTCAATTTTTCCATTTCTCTAGTTTTAAAATTTTTATACATTGACTAATTAGATAAACATGCACATATATATAACGTTTTATTATAGATGACGAGAGAAACTAGCAACATTGTAATTAAGAAGATCAATAATAAACCGCTTCTAAAAAAATTGAACTTGAAACCATTACCCCTAGAAATATCCTGGATTTGATTATTTTAATCATAAATATAAGGGGTGTTTGGTACATAAATGTTAGTTGTTAGTTGTTAGCCGATTGGTTCAGTATGTTTGATTAGTTAATAGAATTAGCTAATTGTAGAAAGATGTTTGGTAAATTAGCTGATTGCTGATTAAATGCAAAATGACTTTCTTAAAAAACCTTTTGAAGAAATTACTTTGAACAGTTTTTTGTATTTTGGCATTTTAGAGCAATAGACTGTTACAAAAACTTAATTGCGAAAAATACAACCACAACGAGCATCACATGATACCCCAATTTTCAAATAACACATCTTCTGTATTCTGTATGTAGCTGTCATCTTATTGACCATTAAGGCATTAATTATGGTATTTAATATAATGATGTTGAATAGGTTGCGTGGATGATAAGTGAAAGGTTGAAACATCCTAAGATGATTTTATGCCGGTTGACACTGTGGTTGTTGTCAACGAGGATAGGAACGTTAATGTTGTGTGGTAAGGCAAGCTTGTCGTGGCAATTTCCATATTTGCAGAGCTTTCCTCACATTTCAGTGGAGAAGAGAGCTGAGATTGTGAGATCATGGTCTTGCTGCTACATCAAGCTCCTCAAAACCTTTTACCTTGCCATGAAGATTTTGGTTCTCCTTGCATTCTTCTCTCAGGTGTGTGCTTTCATTAATTTCATCACTCTTTTATGGTTTTAATTTGTCTGGTGATTCAAATTGTGAACATTCAGTAGGTAAATTGTAATGGTCTCTCTTGCAAGGTGGACCCGAAGAATCCATGGTATAACTATTGCATCCTAGTGTAGTTTACTTTTTCTGTGTGGTTTACGAACTATTATTCAAGAACGGGGTTTACCAGTGCACAACCTCATATAGTTGTTTGATCTGAATTTTTTCATCTCAAAAAAAAAAAAAAAAAATACTACTCAATACAATGAGTCATTCCGTAAACGGTTATACCATGGTCAATTTATAATCAACACCATAAAAATTCTTTAATTTACATTGGCATTTTCACTTTCTAATACAATAAAGTTTTGGGCACCAAATTCTAACCCTAATTAAATGCCGACATGCATGCATGACCGTACGTATAATAATTGAATGTCCATATGTATGCATGCATATAAAGTGGGTATACCTTAATTTATTAGGTTTTATTTGCATACCTAACGAACGACATATGACCAAATTCTATATTCATGACATGAATTAACATACATCGGCTTGGCAAAATTTATTTAAGACCTTTTACTTAAAAAAAAAAAAAAAGAAGTTATAATCAAGTTTTTAGTTTTCTTTTATAAATAATAATAGTTTAAAATAAATTTTATTTTCAACACCCTATGTCTGAAAAAAAAAATTGACCTTTTTTTTTTTTTTTACTAATAACTTTATTATTTTACTGTATGTTTCATACTTTTACTCATTAATAAATTTTATCAAATACTTCTAAAATTATTAATTTATGTTTTCTGTATGGTTTACACGTTATTACACAAAAATAATGTTTACTCAATATATACTATTAGTAGTGACTATATATTTTCCTCGTCATCCATAATAATAAAGATACTGAAACACAAAGAAACCTCCGCTGAGGCTCGAACTCATTCCTTCCATATAAGAGTATAACCGAGTACCACTAGACCACAAGATCTTGACGGGCCAATATTATTATGTATAAACAAAGATAAGATGTGACTCAAAACTCTAATGCCAAATTTGTCAATAACATTTATTACTTAAAGATAGTGTTTGACATTTGAGGTCAATTTTATAATTAAATGTTGGGTCAATACTCAATACTCAGTCTGATATACACCTAATACCAAATTTGTTTATCACATTTATGCCTACACTAGTCAAATATGGCGTGTTGCACAACTACATAAATACTTAAAGACCAAAAAAGAAAAACTATAAGAAGATAAAGTATTTAAGAAGATATCTTTTGTGTAACCTAGGATTTTCATCGTTAGACACAATGACTAATCCCCGCGCTGAAACCTAAGCACCTTTAAGAGCGGGACAGCTGACCTAGAGCTAGAGATTTAATGTTGTTGCATACCCTAAGTCAATGATCAATCCCTTAACATTTCGTTAAGGATGGATGAATCCTTCCACAGAATCCTACTACATTAGTCTTGTTCTGCAGATTTGAGCAAGAAAATTGTCATTATTAATGTTGTTCTTATTGGCAGTGAATTGAAACATCTGAACTGGTTCTGTTGATTGTTGTTGTTCAGGTAAATGAAAACAATGAAAACATATCATGGAAAGCAATAGACTACTGCGGCCCGGACCCTGACAGCAGCAAAAAACCAGCAAGAAAGAGCAAGAAATGGAGAACTGGGGAGCAACATATGGCATTATCAGAAGAACAGAAGAAGGAAGAAGAAGATGTTGTGGTACCTATGAATGCAGAGCTCCTCCTAGGGCCACTTTACAAAGGGGTCATTAATCTGAATCAAGAGCCTCGTCGACAAGTTTTTGACAGGCTGCAGAAGCTGGGCTTTCCTGTTTCGCCTTGCATGCAGAAGGGCTCGGGAAAGCCATCATTCGTTATAGATTGTGATGCGGTGGTGGTGGGATCGGGCTCGGGGGGAGGGGTTATAGCGGGGGTTCTGGCAAATGCAGGTCACAAAGTGGTGGTTTTAGAGAAAGGGAAATACTTTGCGAGAAGTAGCCTTTCACTCCTGGAAGGGACTTCGCTGGATGAAATGTATTTAGGGGGTGGATTGGTGGCAAGCAAGAATATGGACATTTTAATGCTGGCGGGGTCTACTGTAGGTGGAGGCTCGGCGATAAACTGGTCTGCTTCGATTCAGACACCTCCACATGTGTGCAAGGAATGGGATGAAGCTCATAAGCTGGAATTGTTTGGCAGCAAGGAGTATGAACACGCGATGGAGACTGTGTGTCGGAAAATGGGAGTTCAGAGTGAAGTTGAGGATGAAGGGTTCCAAAACATGGTTTTGAGGAAAGGGTGTCTGGAATTGGGCTATCCCATGGAGACAATCCCCCGGAATGCTTCTCGTGATCACTACTGTGGATGGTGCTGTTTTGGCTGCAAAGACGGGAAGAAGAAAGGTACATCAGAGACATGGCTAGCGGACTTGGTGGATTCGGGGAATGGGGTAATACTTCCGGAATGTGAAGCAGTGAAAGTGATACATAGTAATAAGAAAACAGGAAGAGAAAGAGCTGAAGGAGTTGTGTTCGCGTACCAGAGCAATGGGGTGAAAGAATTCTGCTTTGTGAAGTCACGGGTGACTGTCGTTGCCTGTGGGGCTCTGTGTACTCCATCGCTGCTCAAGAACAGCGGGCTGGGGAACCCGAATATTGGAAGAAATTTGCATCTGCATCCAGTGGTATTCGCGTGGGGGTATTTCCCAGATGCCCCGAGTTCTGAGGCATGGCCAGAAGCAGAGAAGAAAGGCTACCAAGGAGGAATCATGACTGCAATGTCCAAAGTTGTGGCAAATTTCGAAGAATCTGGCTATGGTGCCCTCATACAAACACCTTCCCTGCACCCTGGACTTTTCTCAGCTATCATGCCATGGCTGTCAGGCACCGATATCAAAACAAGAATGCAAAGATTTTCAAGAACAGCGATTCTATTCGCCCTGGCTAGAGACAAGACCTCCGGGGAAGCCCCGTCCCCATCCTCGATAAGCTACAATCTGCAAAAGACTGACAAAGATAACCTGAAAAATGGGCTGGAAAAGGTTCTGAGAATATTGGCAGCTGCCGGAGCTGAGGAGATCGGGACCTGCCATCGCACCGGGAAGATACTGAAACCGAAGGGGGCTAGCAGAGACGAAATCGAGGAGTTCGTGGAGAAAGAGAGCTCAAGGGATCTGGGAAACCTGTCAACACTCATAGGCTCTGCACATCAAATGGGGAGTTGCAGGATGGGGGTGGATCCAAGGAGCTCAGTGGTTAACCCCATGGGGGAAACTTGGGAGGTGGAAGGGCTGTTCTTGGCCGATTCCAGCGTGTTCCCAACGGCTCTCGGTGTCAATCCTATGGTCACTGTTCAGGCCATTGCATATTGCACAGCACAGTCTGTGCTTAAGTTCTTGAAAACACAGAAGCATATGCAGCAGGGATACATAAAAAAGTTACAAGACTTGGCTGTCTGAGCCTCTGAGAGATATTGAGATTTGAGAGTTGAACAAAAATACATTTGATGCTAATATAATACAAGAATGCAAACCAAGCATGATTCAATAAGAAGTAATTTCTGGAAATTATCACTATTATGTTCATCTTCGCCACCCAAAAAGAGGCAAACAGGTATAGTTTACCAGAGGATATTTCCGCAGATGAGGAAATAGTTGCAGAGTCACAAAACTGTGCCGGCTCATGGGACAAAAAATACATGAACCTGCCATGACTAAAAAATAAAACTTGCCGATATACTAATTGCCAACTTTTTTTTTCTACAAAACTCACCAAGTCACTAGACCAATATTACAACTGGTGCCTCGATAGGGTTATCTTTCAGCTGTCAAATCCATGAGAATTGAGATCCTACATGTAAACTCCACGCTCCCTGCCTCTGTAGTTATACCCCCTTCCCCAGCCAAAAGAATCATGGTTTTGGCCTTGTCCAGCTCCATACCCACCATAACCTGGATACTTCCTCTGCTGAAAATTGCCAAAGGTCTGGGAAAAATGAAATTAGAAAAAGGTTGTTAGTTGTGTTTTGTCTTTCAAAAACATACTGCATACATTCATACTCATGTATGGAATATGCTAACCTCATTGTCCAACTTCACTCTCTCATTGAAACGGTTCTGTCCATTCCTAACCCCTCGTGTAACTGTATTACGAGATATATTGTCAAAGAAGTCGTCCTTACTGTAAGCAGGCTGCAAAGAAAAGCATCAAATAAATTTTTGACCTCTTTGAACTTTTTTGTACGGAGTAGACTGTAAATTCTGTTGTTGAAAAAGATGTAACAAATATCTAAAAGACAAAAGAATCTAAGTAGCACAAAAAGCATGTTAAACCTACCCTGGGATCAGCATCAAGAATCCAGACAGAGTCATTCTCCATGTTTGCGCTGACAAGAGCCTTGTCCTTGTGCAACTCAATTTTATCCCTCGTTTTTGCTTTTCCAAGATAACCCCATAGCTCATCCTTATTGAACTTCTCATTCATGGCCACAAAATCAAATTCTTCAGTGAAGTCAGTAGATTTCAACTGCAAACAATTGTTCAAGAAATGTAAAACTTTAAAAAACAAAAGAAGTATGGATGTGAGATAAACAAAAACTCAAATATGTGTAACTATATGTGTGTGTATATATAACATTATATATTTACATAAATGAAAAACAATCAAACCTTATTTACAGAGGGTAACGGCAAAAGTGGTGCTTGGACTGCTGCTACATTAGAATGTAAGGAATTTAGAGTTTCTGAACTCATAACTTCAATATCTTTCTGATCAGGGTATGAAGTCACTGCAGGAGAAAGTACAGACAATCTGCCTTGTGGTAGCTGATCTGGTGTCGGCAAGCTTGGTGGTTGTTCAAGTGAGGGACTGACTAAGTTATTTACAGATGAAAACATCGGATACAACAGGGACTTAGAAGGGAGCACTGGTATGGGATCTGGACCCGACTTACAAACAGCTGGATTTTCAGTATTCCTGCTTTCACATGATGAGGAGATTGGGGAAGGTAAAGGTTGGTAGTATGGTGATGGCACTAGATATTGTTGGGAGGCAAGATTAGGTGTGAAATTTAAAGGCATCAGACTAGAAGGGGCGACTGAAGAGGTCTGCACAGGAGCTTGGGCTGGATAAGCCATTGGAAAATCACACGTCACTGAATGAGTGGCAGTCATGGGTGGAATGGGGTATGGTGGAACATAATGACAGCTGCTTGCTGCTGCATCACCAACACATTGTGACTGCAAGAAGAATATAAAAAGGTTATAAGGTTTTGTGTATTTTTTGAACTAAGTTAAATCTGTTTTGGCATTATAAAGGGATTCTAAGCACCTGAATAATAGCAGGATCATGTGGTATTGCCTCCTCCAGGACCTCCAACTGAGACTTCACTTGTAGATCCTTAAAGCAGTAGAAGATGTTCTTAGAATAAACAAAATCTAAATGCAAGGAGTATAAAATCAACACATATTTTCAAAACACTAAAAAGCAAACATATCCTACAAACAATTGTCAACAAGGTTATGGAATGAACTGAGGATAACTACAGTGAATTCATTTGCTGCTTTACAATATATTGGACTTGGAATATCAGCAGTAGAAGCAGAACATTTTAGGACTACTTGGTGCTGGTGAACTAACATTCAAAGAAAGCATAATAGGAGCTAAATCAATGACTCTGCATCATTCTAAAAAGAAGTTTTATACAATCAATCGAAATACCTTCACCCATCAACCTACCTTAATGTCACTTCCACTAAACATGATATAGTCATATATTTTATCACTTGCCGGGACCTGTGGGCCATCTTTCTTACGTCCTTCAGTTCCATATGATCTCACTGCAGATAAAACAGAAGGTAAGAATGATTGCTATTCTGCCATACAGCCAAAGTGCTTCTACATGGGTGATGAAAAGTAGTTATAATGGGAAATAAAAACAGCTATAAGGCATTGATGAATGGATAAGCAGGAAACTGTTGAAGTTGGAACTTCAATCACAGGCAACAGTAAAAGAGGCCTAAATCAACAATCAAAGACATTGCATGATTGAAAATCCAAACATATATACATACGCATCATAATTCATAAATCACAAACTCAACAGATAAACATACAGAACGGAGTACATGATTCATTTCAAAAAATCTATAAAATGAGTAAGATATGAGCAGACATTACTTTAAAAAAAGACGCATAAAACGTCGCGAGAATCATAGTAGCAACGATTTCAGCCTCTCTTACCGTTCTTCAAGCCGAGGACGGAGGTTTGAGGGTTGAGGTAGTATAGCACTCCCTCGTACCGAAACTCCGACACGGACGTCAGACTGATGAAGCTTCCGATGTACGAGTCCGCCGGCGCGTCAGAGGATGATGCCGCTTTACCATTGCCGGAATCGCTCGCCATTTCCGCGGAAAAATCTCTCAGAATCCCTCAGACAAGCTGGAGAAGAAAAAAAACAAAAATGAAGGATCTAGACGCTAATGTGGTGTCCGTCTGTCCGGTTTGTGACCTACACACGAAGGCGGTGACTTGCAGTCGCAGACTTTCGCGTCTCGAGTAGGGCGTGGCCTACACGACTATCAATATCTATTACAAACATTCCTGAAAACCAATTTTTTTTTTTTTTTGAAAACATTCCTGAAAACCAATTTATAAATAATTGTTCCAAAATGTTGAATATGTCCCAATTCAATAAATCATATGAGAACATGATATTTGAATACAGAAATTAGAATTTGTACGCCAAGAGTCTTCTCATTTTAAGAGATTACTTCATGTTGGTAAGACTCAATTCTAAATTATTATTCTTAAACTTTACCTTTTGTTAACAACTAAGTTGTCAATGTGGGTTTTTTAAAAAAAAAAAAAAGTTGTCAATGTGGGCAAAAAAAAAGTTGTCAATGCCGGCAATTTATTTATAAAAAAAAATGTCGTGATCAGGTGTCCAATTATATAAATTTATAACTTTTAAGTAAATAATCACATTTGTGAGTGCTAATCACCGGTGCTTTGTTGTAAAAAGTAGAAGTGATTTTATAGTAATCGTTTAAGACATATTTTTTATGAGTTTTTTTTTTTTCTATATGTGATCTTAAATAATGGCATAAATGAATACTTTTGAAATTCTTTTTTAGGCACACAAAAATGTATTCAATCAAAAAGAACAAAACAAATAAAATCGAACACAAATAAACAGAGTTCTCATGCAAAAAGTAATGATTTATCTCAGTCGTTCATCAGGATTTATTAATTATTGAAAAAACAATAAAGTGTTTATATTCAAATTAAATAAATACTTAAAAGATTAGCTTCTTTTTTTTGTGTACCCACAAAATATTTTGTCTTATATTAGATTTTCAATATTATATACATATATACAATATACTTTAAATTGTCTATGTGAAAAGCTTCATTTATGTATTTTTATCAAATTCGATTGGTGAATTCTATCTTTATTGCATCTTTGGCAAACAAATAAACCAAACCATCATTCTATCTTTATTGCATCTTTGGCAAACAAATAAACCAAACCATCATGGAGACTTGGGATGACATATAGGTGCTAATTTGGCAAAATAAAAAGTTATCGTCGGGCAAACCGTGGCGACCCAAATCACCACTATCGCGCAGCTTTCATCATTGTTTCAGGAGATGTGCACCAGCCGGGAATCGAACCCGGGTCTGTACCGTGGCAGGGTACTATTCTACCACTAGACCACTGGTGCTTCCTTGTGTGAAAGGCTGAATTACTACTAATTATTCCAGTGAAGTATTACCCATCTCAAATTTGGTGCAATAGAGGACAACGATTAGGGTGTCTTTATATAATGGCCAACGTTTCTACTCACTATAGTGTGGGGTTTGAGCGTTATTTTGAACGCATGAAAAAATAAATAGTAAAGTTACACTAGTATCCCTGGTTAACAATGAGTTATGAAGACTAAGAGCATTTTTACTAGTGAACATTTTGGAGTTTTTGGTATAATAAAATCTTACATGGATGAAAAAGAAGCAATGAGAGAGAAGAAAAAGATGGCGTGCAAAGTATGATTTTTGGAACAGTGACGGGCACACATGGAATCCAATGTAGCAACGCAAATCAGTCGCGTCAGGTGTAACAAGCGCGCCCAGTGATGCTCTAAAAACACCATGACATAGGAATTAAATTTGTTATTATTAGTTAATAACAGAATGGCCAACAACATTGCTTCATCGATTACTCAATAACTAAAAATGATGACCCTTTTAGTCCCTTTACTTATAAAACATTAAGGGCGAAATTTGCAGCACTAGTATATCTTATGAATGAAAAGTAAGTAAGAAAAGTTAATAAAAGAACGAAAAGTGCAACGCCAATTATATCTTAGGGCTGAAAAGTGAGCACAACCGATAATATAAAGACGAATTCTTCAATTACTCTACAACTAGAGACGAAAAATGTAAATTTTCCTACATCTAATTATATAAATATTATATTATATATAATATATATGTATTTCAACAATTTAGGGTTGAAGTGCAGGTAAAAGCCCTGTCATAGTCCTCGTCCCCTACAGGATGGGGAAACTCTCTCCATCCCTGTCCCGTTCCTCCAAAAAAATTCTTTGTTTGCTATCTCGTTGGGGTAGGGACCGAGTTTTTCTATTAGGGTCAGATTGAATTGTTATTTCTATCGCATTATAATCATAGTTTATACAAATCACAAGAAAATAAAATCAGTTTAACTAAAAAATCAATAAATTTGTATCAACTATGCAGTATTTGTTCGTAAGTATTTTCTCAATCTATTGAAACACAAATAGTCAATATATCGCTTCTACTTTTTTAACCTATTAAAGCACAAAGAGTCAATATATAATCTTTAATGAGACTCGAACCCACAACTTCCAATTTGGTGCCAAGTTGCCAACCGTAGTCAAGTGGGTAATCAAATTAAATTCATAAAACCAAACGAATAGAATGAGTTTATGTTGGAGAGTAACTTCTTACGTAAAATGTAGCATTTGTGTTTTACCTTTTTAACTCTGTCTTTCTCCTTATTTTCTCCGTTGTGAGTTAAAAAATCTGCGATTTTCACCTGCCATAACCACCGAGGAGAGGAGGCCCCAGCAGAGAACCCAACCTGTTTTCCACGTGTTTTCTACTCTTTCACCCTCACAAGAGGTGATTCATCGTCGTCTTCTTCATCATATCTTCTTCTGCTTCTTCTTCTCTCTGTGTTCATACACTTTGCAGATATTATATTTATAAATTATAAGTAAAAAACACTATACTCGGATTAGATCGCCCAAATTTGAAGCCCTAAACCCAGCTCCAAAACCTCATCTTCAATCCAGGATCCGAATTGAGGATTTGAGGATCTGGAAATCGGATTAGGGTGGGATTCTGATCGGAGGTTTAAAATTTGGCCGGGAATCGAGGATGGAGCAGCTGAAGACTATCGGGCGGGAGCTCGCAATGGGGTCGCAAGGCGGGTTCGGACAGTCGAAGGAATTCCTGGACCTAATAAAGTCGATCGGCGAGGCCCGATCCAAGGCGGAGGAGGACCGCATCGTGCTCAGCGAGATCGAGACGCTGAAGCGGCGAATCGTGGAGCCGGATATTCCGAAGAGGAAGATGAAGGAGTACATAATTCGGCTGGTCTATGTGGAGATGCTGGGCCACGATGCGTCTTTCGGATACATCCACGCCGTGAAGATGACGCACGACGATAGTTTGTTGCTCAAGAGAACTGGATACCTCGCGGTTACGTTGTTCCTGAATGAGGACCATGATTTGATTATCTTGATCGTCAACACCATTCAGAAGGACTTGAAGTCGGATAATTACTTGGTGGTTTGTGCTGCGCTCAATGCCGTTTGTAAATTGATTAATGAGGAGACAATCCCCGCAGTGCTGCCTCAAGTGACGGAGCTCTTGGGGCACCCCAAGGAGGCTGTTAGGAAAAAGGCTGTCATGGCACTCCACCGGTTTTACCAGAAGTCCCCATCTTCTGTACATCACCTCATCTCCAACTTCCGGAAGGTGCATCCTTTTCGAATGTCTAACAATACATTACTAGTGATAGGAAAGGTTTCAACTTTCAAGGCCAAAATGTGTTTACATTTTAGTATTTATTTTAGAAATCATAAGAGGTTTGTAGCAATCACATCTGAAAAGGTCCTTTTTTGAGCATTGAATTAAGTAGTGAACTGTGGTAAACTGAATTAACTGAATTAACAATACATTACTAGTGATAGGAAAGGTTTCAACTTTCAAAGGCCAAAATGTGCTTGCATTTTAGTATTTATTTCGAAATCATAAGAGGTTTGTAGCAATCACATCTGAAAATGTCCTTTTTTGAGCATTGAATTAAGTAGTGAACTGTGGTAAACTGAATTAACTGAATTAACAATGCATTACTAGTGATAGGAAAGGCTTCAACTTTCAAGGCCAAAATGTGTTTGCATTTTAGTATTTATTTCGAAATCGTAAGAGGTTTGTAGCAGTCACACCTGCAAAGGTCCTTTTTTGAGCATTGACTTAAGTAGTGAACTATGTGAAACTGAATTAAGCCGTGTGAAATGCTATCAGAAATGAAAAGCTGCTTTAGTGTAGAAACTGCTGCTGAATTGCCTCTCTCTCCATTTGATAGTTCTCCAGCAGCTTTATATTCATTTTCCAGGGGATGATGAATGGAAAGGGAATGTGGGCATTAAAGTAATATGGAGTAGTGGAGTACAAGATTTTATTACCAGAATGTGTTTCAATGGCATTTATTCCAATTACAGTGTGCTAACTCTTAAAAGTCTGAAAACAATGTGCTTTAAGTTTTATTATACTATGAGCATGTCCTTTTTACTTGAACTTATGCTGTTCTTAAATTTTATCATTGCTGCAGAAGCTCTGCGATAATGATCCTGGAGTTATGGGTGCTACTCTCTGTCCTCTTTTAGATCTTATTACATTTGATGTTGATTCCTATAAGGATTTAGTGACCAGCTTTGTAAGCATTCTTAAGCAAGTAGCTGAACGGAGATTGCCAAAGAGCTATGATTATCATCAGACACCTGCACCATTCATTCAGGTATATAGATAGAATTCTATGCCTCTGATTTTCAGTAGTGAAAATGTGCCATATGATTGTATGCAGTTTGAATAGTCTTTGACATTTCATATATTGCTCTCCTGTTTGTTCACTTGTTATCTCTCTGTTTCCTGGATTAATATTTCCTTTACTGAATGATTATCTTCACTGTTACTGTGCAGATCAAATTATTGAAAATTTTGGCACTACTGGGGTGTGGTGACAAAAAGACAAGTGAACACATGTATACCATTATTTCTGACGTAATGAGAAAGTGCGATTCAACAAGTAATATAGGAAATGCTATTCTATATGAATGCATATGCTGTGTTTCCTCCATCCATCCTAGCCCCAAGCTATTAGAATCTGCAGCCGATGCAATTGCCAAATTCTTGAAAGTTTGTCTTCTGGAGATTGTTTTTATTTTTATTTTTCCTTCTTCTTCTGGAGATTTTTTTTCCCTTTAATGTCATGATTAATTTCTGTTTCTACATGGTGGACAGAGTGATAGCCATAATCTTAAGTATTTGGGCATTGATGCACTTGGAAGATTGATAAAGATCAGCCCAGAAATTGCAGAGCAACACCAGCTGGCTGTAATAGATTGCTTAGAGGTGAGAACTGTTATTTTTCAGTTGCTGGTACTTTGGAGGCACTCATTTGAGTTTCTCTTCATGCTCTTATAGTTTATAATTCTTGCTCTGAACCTATTGGCATAATAGAACCTTGATTTGCATCTTTTTCTCCCTCTCCTTAGTGCTTAGTGTGGACAAATTAGCTACTATGGTTCCTGCATTTAAATGCTTATTTGGCACTGTTTATTTTGGTGCATATCCTCCTCAAAAAGTAGAAGTTGGGCAACACTCTATAAAGAATCTCCAAAGTTTAGGCTTTACAAAGAGAACAATTGGTTTTCTTGTAACACTAAAACAGGATACTTCTTTTAAATTATCCATTTGTGCCCTCTATGGAAGTGGTGCATAGGTTAATAGGATGATACTTTCATGAGTACCTTTTTGGCCCCTTCTTGGTACTTTTTAATGAAATTACTTGATAAAGTTTTCCCATTTCTTCATTTTATTGAAGAAATGCAGAGAGTTTTTTCTTTTTAAAATAAATGTCTCACATTCCTTTTTGATAGTAGGAGCTTTCATTTGCTTAATTACACTGAAGTTGATTTTTCTGCATGATACAGGATCCAGATGACACCCTAAAGCGAAAAACTTTTGAACTTCTTTATAAAATGACAAAATCGTCAAATGTGGAAGTGATTGTGGACCGCATGATTGATTACATGATTAGCTTAAATGATAGTCATTACAAAACTGAAATAGCATCCAGATGTGTTGAACTTGCAGAACAATTTGCCCCAAGCAATCAATGGTTTATTCAGGTTGGTTATTCAGTAGTGCAAGATTGTACTTCACTGTCTTCTTAGTAATGCAGTACTGGCTGTACTGCTATATTTTTCTGCTTCTGACTGTCTGCTGCTTTAACTGTTTTATTTTACAGACTATGAATAAAGTATTTGAGCATGCAGGAGATTTGGTGAATGTAAAGGTTGCACATAATTTGATGAGACTGATTGCTGAAGGGTTTGGAGAAGATGATAATAGCGCTGACAGTCTGCTGAGATCCTCTGCTGTATGTACTTTTTAACATCTTTTGACTATCCATCTATAATCCATGTCATCTTGAGCATCTTTTAGTAAATTTCTTTAACTAGACTAACTGTGTTGATTATTTTCTTCAGTTAGAAGTTATCCATGTCTTTGCAGTTTTGAGTAGAATTACTTAGAAACTATCATACCATTCATTCAGTGGCATGCTTTGACTATTTATTTGTGTGTATATTTATAACATTCTGTTTTTTTCTTAATCATGGTTATTTATACTAATATTCACAAGTTTAAATAGGGGAGGGTAAACCAATTCTGTGCTTAAAATTTTGAAAGACAGAACCAACTTCTCTGGTCTTGATACTTAAACCCAACACTAGCCGCATTGTTTACTACATTGTTGATTTGACACTGACCACTGGTTTAAGAGCACAATGATTAGTTTTTTGTTATTATGTTGGATGTATGGTATTGCATGTTCTGCTATGCATTCCTGCATCAAAGACCTGTACTTTATAATTTATGCAGTTCCATTTTCTTTTATATTATTCATCCTTAGATAAATATTAAGGGCTTCTTTTGCTCAAAACTATTAATCCTTTCACTAACCATCCCCTCAATCCAACCTCCTTCCCATCTCTAACCCACAGTTGGGATTAGGTGGAGGCTCACCTAATAATTTCGTGTAAAACAGAGCCAAGCATGGGATTTTTATATTTCCCTGTGATCCATAAATCAAATGGTCCCCTTTATGTTACATTATTTTTTGTTAACCAATTTTTGACTGACTGCAGGTTGAATCATATTTGCGCATCATGGGAGAACCAAAACTTCCCTCTGCATTTCTTCAAGTAGGTTCTTTGAACATTCAAACATTTAATAGAACTTTTCATCCATGATGAAGATGTGGAGTATATTTTATCTTCCCTCTTATTTAAGTTATAAGTTACTACACACACAAGTGACACAACTCCATTTTCCTCCTAAATTTGACAAGTCAATTTAATGAATGCTATTTGATTGCTTTTGCATGACTTGCAGGTCATTTGTTGGGTCTTGGGAGAATATGGAACTGCTGATGGGAAGTACTCTGCTGCCTATATAACTGGGAAAATATGTGATATTGCAGAGGCACATTCAACTGATGACACTGTCAGGGTATGCCATTCTTTTTCTCTACCCTGAATCAATTTTTTGCGCTTTATTTTGTCTTAAATAACCTCATGTTCTTTTAGTAAAGCAGTAAATGTTTAAGGTTCTGTTATAAGCTTGTTAGGTTTACTCATGGACACTGTATACGGATTAACCACAAAGATATTGAATTACTCTTATTTCACATGACGAACGTGAAGATTACATCTTGACCTTGAGTATTCATTGAACTTGAGTCATCACTACCTTTTCACCTTGCTGGTGTATCAGTCTCCTCATAATTTAACATTGGTACTATGATCACAACCAAAACCTTAGAGCTTGATTGAAGGCAATATTTGGCTTTTGTTTTAAGGAGCGAGGGAGCTGAAAGAGGGTTTGAATATCTTTTTGGAGCTAAAATATGGATAAAAAGATTAAATGCTATATCGGGATGAATAAACATACACTTTCAGAGATTGTGATGTGCAAGTTCTATGCCTGATTTGCTCTTTTGAACATTGACCTTGTTCACTGGGACATTTTGTGTGAATTACGATAATTATGTAATTTTATTTTACTTTGTATATTCAATTATTGATTGTTATGAGGCACCATTGAGGTTATCATTTTCTGTTTACTTTTCAGGCCTATGCAATATCAGCACTTACGAAAATATATTCCTTTGAAATAGCAGCTGGAAGAAAAATTGACATTTTGTCTGAGGTAAGGTGTTTTATATTGCTATCTTTTGTGTTTACACCAATCTGTTGGATTCTCAAATTTGTTTAAGATGCCTTTTGATTCCTAAGTAAATAGAACTCCTTGAAGTCATTATAATTTTGATTCCCATGTTTGCTAGCTTCTGTATGTAAAATCATCTCTTTGCACATTGCTTTCAAAAACTAACCTATGTGAAGAGGGCTGGGGTTTTCTGGATGCTATACATCACTATGTGGTTTATTTTGTTTATTATATTTCAAAGATAAGAATATGCTTGCCAACTGCTAAGCTATTTCTTCTCTGCAGTGTCAATCGTTCATTGAGGAATTACTAGCATCACATTCAACAGATTTACAGCAACGTGCTTATGAACTTCAAGCTGTCATTGGTTTAGACGCTCGCACTCTTGAAAACATAATGCCAATGGATGGAAGTTGTGAAGATATTGAGGTAATGACAATTATCAACCTGTCTACATCCCTGATTCCCTGAACAATTTGTTTGTCTAGTATTATCCTGGTGTTCAAGGCAAAAATGAGTCTAACCTAGCTGTATTAAGAAATGCTTTCCCTCACATCGTAATTGTTGGTTATAAGATCTGCATAATTAGATCGCTGTTCATTGTAGGAAAAAAAATTATTCAGGCAATATATGCAATGCTTTTTGTAAGCTCCCACTTGATATATTTAATAATTCTTATGCAGGTTGATAAGAGCCTCTCATTCCTTAATGCTTATGTTCAAGAGTCTCTGGAAAAGGGTGCTCAACCTTATCTTCCTGAGAGTGAACGTTCGGGAATGTCGGGCGTCGCCAATTTTAGGAATCAAGAACAGAATGGAACTTATGCCCATTCTTTGAGATTTGAAGCTTATGAGCTTCCTAAACCCTCACAGCCATCGAGAGCCTCTCCTGTCTCACTATCGTCCTCAACTGAGCTTGTTCCTGTGCCCCAGTCATCTTATCATGGAGACGTCTATGAAACTGTGGTATCAAAACCTTCTGCTTCTGATTCAGGCTCTTCAGAAGTCAAGCTCCGTCTTGATGGTGTTCAGAAAAAGTGGGGGAAACCTTCTTACTCTGCTGCGCCCTCTACTTCAGACTCCAGTGTCGTAAAGACTCAGAGTGGAGCTACGCAACCATCACAACGAGATGTGAGCAGTTTGAGCTCAAAAGCACCTGTATTGAATGATTCAAGAAAGCAGCAAGTAGAGATTGATCCAGAAAAACAAAGACTTGCTGCTTCACTTTTTGGGGGCACATCGAAATCTGAAAGAAAGCATGCTTCTGCTACCCACAAGGCTCAAAAGCCCAACAGCCGTACTGCAGACAAGCCACACATGGAGAAGAGTGCGCCTTCTGATAGTGGCGCAGTAAAAACAACACCTCAGCCACCGCCTCCCGACTTGCTCGACTTGGGGGAACCAACTAGTAGTAGTGCACCACCCCTGGATCCTTTCAAACAGTTGGAATCCCTTCTTGATCTCAGCCAAAGCTCTTCCGCTCAAGGATCTGACGGAGTTAGCAGTACTAAAATGGCCGATTTCATGTCCCTTTATGGAGATGCGACTTCAAGTGGGCAGAGTGAAGGTGGAGTTATAAACCCTCTTTCGACTGGCACCGGCAACACAAATCTCATGTTTGGATTTTCCGATGCATCTGACAGAAACGGTCATGGAGGAAATACAACACCACAGCTGACATCACAAAATAGCAAGGGACCAAATCTTAGAGACGCTATAGAAAAGGACGCTCTCGTGAGGCAAATGGGCGTAACACCATCAACTCAGAATCCCAACCTGTTCAGTGACCTACTTGGATAGATTCCAATTTCTTGGACATGCTCGTTAAAGTTGAATCGAAATTTCTTCAGATTACACAGAGTTAAGCAACCTGGTTCCCCAAGCGGCTTGCAAAGATGGAGACATTTATTTTTATGTCAAAAACAATCCCGCTGGAGAAACCAGAGACGGGGTTAGGCTACCCTACCTAACCTCGAGTTGTTTGTATCAGTTGCATGGCAATATAGTTTTGTGTAGATAGTAAAGCCTGGTAGAGAAAGTGCAGGGGCAGCTGAACTATATATATATATAGTCTTCCCTTGTGCTCGATCTCGACCGGGAAGTTCTTGGAGTATTTCATACATTACTGTGATTGAATTTCAGTGTTCTTTAAACCAACAATGCTTAGCAGTTCTTTATGCATGTACTCTTTTTTGGGTTAGATTTTGATCTATTGACTGGAAGAGATTGCTTAATAAACATTTGAGCTATGTTTTTAAATTAGTGTCTCTCCATTCATTGCCTTGCGGACTTTGATACATTATATCAACAGTAAATTTGGGATTTTGACTAACTATGCTACACTGATACCATTTTTCTTGAAGCATATCTCAATGTGATGAGTTGAGTGAATCCTTGAGATAAAGATTTATGGGCAATCCATTCTGGGGAAGAGCAAAGGGCCCATACTGAATCCCATTCTGTGGGCCCACCATAGACCACCTGTATTTTGTGGTCAGATGGTGTACAAGAACCAAAATCTCCAGCTTGGAAAACTCATTTCCAGGGCATGCATGGGCCCCATTGCCAAATGGCATAAAAGTATTGGGTTTTGGAGCAACCTGCAAAAAAGGGTTGTCTCAGTTCAAGGAATTTAAGAAAACAAGAATCCTTAAAAAAGTGATTTTTACCTCAAATCTTGAAGGATCAAATGTCTCTGGATCTGGGAAATGATCTGGGCTGTGATGAATGTTTCTGAAGAGAGGCAACACTTTCCACCCTTTTGGAATGAGATACCCTGAATTTATTTTTTTCAAGAAAAAAAATGGAATATTAGCATGAATTATGACATCAGAATCCCAGAATAAAGTTTGACCAGGCAAGAAATGGGTAGTTTTGACTTTGTCAAGCTGACCTTCAAACTCCACATCTTCCACAGCTTCTCTGAAAGTGAAAGACAAGATTGATGCCACCCTTAGTGTTTCCTGAATTACCCTTGTAGTAATTGGCATCTTCTTTGTATCTTCCCAACTCAAAACCTTCTCCCCTTTGCTCCTCATAATAGCCTCTTGCTCAACCTACAAATGGACAAAATAAAGTGTTCCCGTCTTAACTAAATGCTTATCACGTAACCACAAAACTATACTTAAAAGTTAAAACAACTAAATGATGCATTCTGTCTCAATTAAAGTTGAATAATGTGTTCTGTCTTAACTAAAACTGAACGATGTGTTACATCTCAATAAGACTGAATGTCAGTGTTTTGTTTGGTACTTTCGTCTAAAGCTAAATAACTTGTTCTATTCCAACTAATTAAGGCTGATTGACTTATTCTGTTTCTATTAAGGCTGAATAATGTGTTCGGTTTTAGTTAAGACTAAAACATACGTTTTATTCAGTTAAGACTGAATGATGTGTTTCGACTGTCTTAATTAAGACCGAAAGGTGCGTTTTATGTAGTTAAGACGACTGAATGACGTGTTTCGTCACAACTAAAAGGGTAAAATTAATAGTGAGATTGCCATTAGAATTGGCATGGGAGCTTACTGTGACAGCTTCAAGGACAGTGGGGTTTTCAGCGAGGAATTTAAGGATCCAAGTGAGAACACTGGCGGTGGTGTCGCGGGCGGCGAAGATAACTCCGATGATATTGTCGGCAATCTGGTCGTCGGTGAGGCCTTCGTTGTCGGCCATGAGAGATCCCAGCAAGTCATTGTGGGTTTCGCTTGATTGCCTTCGAATGCAGAGGATTTTGGCCAGGATTTTCGCCAGCTCCGCTCGGGCTTTCATGGATTTGTGGAAGAGCGTTCCCGGAAGATTTACCGGCATGGAGTTGTAGCCTTTCTCGAGAATGTAGTAGCACCTCTTCAGATCTTCCCGGTAGACAACCTCGTCCTTTCCCAGTATGGAAAGCAGCGCCACATTGAAAGTGTACTGCAAAAAAAAAAAAACAAATCATTGGTTAAGCTAACAATGAGCAAAGAATTCAAGAAACAAAAGTGGTTGAATTCTGGCAATTCAACACGGTCATATTGTTGATTCGGTAATCATTAGTGAAAGCGGTCGTCTATTGGCTTTCTTGGTTTTAACCCGTCACTCGAGCAATGATTATTGGTTATATTTGATAAATAAATGTTAGCTGATTTGGTTAGAGGGTATGATAACTAATTGTATAAAGGTTTTTGGTAAATTAGCTGTTAGCCGATAACTGTTCGGTATAATTCCATTTTTCAAAAAATTAATTGAAAAAATTGTTTTTAGTATCTTTATTAATTTTAATATTTTAGAGTTAAAAAAACTGATTAACCCAACATTTATATGATTTTAACCAAGTCAATCAGCTAAAAATGGTTAATAAGTCAAAATTGACTGACAAATCAACTATTTTACCAAATAAGGTCATTATTGATTTTTTGGTTTGAGCTTATCAGCTTTACATCCTTATGATTTTTTGCTGGTCAGGTCACAAGAAGCGGGATTTATTCTGTGGGCCCTAGTTAGTGATAAAAAAATTTAGAAAAAGTGGAGGCTCTGTTTTTGAACTTACTGTCTTCATTTCTTGGTAGGTGTTGATGAGTCTTCCCTGCAAGGAATGGAGGGTGTTGGTGGCGATGGATTCGACGGCGGGGACGAAGTGTTTGATGGATTCCGGCATGAATGCTCGGAGGACAAGCTTTCTGAGTTTGGCATGGTAGTCTCCCTGGTGGAAGAAGATGGCCTGTTTCCCCAGCATTCTCTCTTTGCTCGCCGGAAAAGTTGGCTTGAAGAGATGAGCCTTGGTCACCAGAACCATCTTCGCCGCCGCCGGGCTGGAGATCATCACACACCGACACCCCAAAATGTGGGTCTTGAATATAGAACCATACCTACAAAAAACCATTCCCCCATCACCATCAAGAAATCAAACAAAGAAAAATGAACTGCCCACGGGCAATTCAATTGGTTTTTGCGTGACATTGTATATAAAGACGCATATCGAGCCCTATCAACAAGAAAAATGAACTGTCGTAATTCAGTTAGTTTTTGAGTGACATTGTATGTAAAGACGCAAAATCGAGCCCTATCAACAAGAAAAATGAACTGCTCATGGGTAATCAGTTTGTTTCTGAGTGACATTGTATGTAAAGATGCATGATCAAGCCCTATCAAGTACATCCTGAGACTTTCACTCTATAATGGGGTGGGCACACCCGCACTAATTTATCTCTCCACAATTCTGTTAGGACAGAATGTGAGGCTGTTAGGACCAGAAATTTCGCTTTTTGTGGGCCAGAAAGATTACGAGAAGAATGACATTGGTGTAAGAACTAACTCACTTTTTGATTTTGGCGGAGAAGAAGAGATTTGGGTCTTGAGAGTAGAGGTGAAAGGTTTCTCCAATGAAGGGCCAGCCAAGAGTGCCAGGTGGGAGGGGCAATTTCATGGCTGAGGGAGAAGAGAAGAGCTTGAAGACTGAACGGAGGAGAAGAAGAAAGGTGAAGATGATAATGGAAGCCAAAAGGTAGAAGATTATTGATGGAATCTCCATGCAAGATTGACGTACCAAAAAACGAGGATACTTTTTTTTTTTTGGTGGAGTGAAGAGGAGAAGAGTGTGTATTTATAGGCTTACTAGGTAGGGGAGAGTGGGGGAAAATGGGGTTTTCAATTATATTACAACTTGGAATCCCAAACACGGCTTTAGCTGCCACTTGGGATGTGTGATTAGCGCGTGGTGTTTTGTTTGGAGTGGGAGACTAGGTATTTAGTACAACTATATCCATAAAATGTTTGACACTTGTGAAAATTTCTATCCAAAGTGGTGTCATATATGCTTTGCCATCTCGCAATCACCATATTATAAATGGTTACATTTTTTTTGTCATACCACGAGGTGTCTTGAGTAGACTCTAACTATATGAGGCATTTTAAGTCCGTATCATACTCCTCGTTTACACGGAGTCAACTCAGTGCTTACATTTGTTGTCACTTGATCAACATCACATCAATAATCTTCACATATAACGACGATTCAGATGTCTAGTCGAGGATACCACATTCCTTAGACATTTTTATTTCATTTCTTCTTATACTGCACTAACTAGTAAATGCAAATTGAGCTCACATGAGTAGCTCAACTAGTCGCAGAGGTAAAATTTATCACAAGGCCAGGGACCAAATCGAGGCTTACCGGCGACAGTATGGGAGATGAGGGGAGCTCGAACAAAAATTTAGCATCTGTTGATCAGTTGAGTCATTATCATCTATCCCTTCTCAAACTCTCAAACCGAAATATGCAGACGCTTAGAATGATTCTCTCCTATTTTAATACTGATCAATTAATAACATCTCAAGCGAAACTTTTTTCCATAAAAAAATATTTTAAATTTTAGTACCCTTATCAAAAAAGTGAACAAAATTTCCATTTTTTAAAATCCAAAAATAGATTTCCATCCAAGTTTTCGAGAAGATGTGTGCAGACTTAGAGCTAAGTGCAAAAATGGCGGCTAATAGTAATGGTGAGAGGCAGAAGGAACATCACTTTCTTAGATTCAGTTAAATTAGACAACAAAAATGGTGGCATGCAGAGCATAGAGATGGATGAGGCCATGAGGGGGGATGGATTTGCAAACTTCTATAATAAAGTAAAACCACCCACTTTTCAGTTTTCTCCACTGCACAATTTATTTATTTATTTTTTTATTTAGGTTAAAAGAAATGTATTTATCCATCTTCCAACTTGTGATATAAGTAGTACATTGCAGAGGATAGCATTTCATTTTATTAATATTAATATTAATATATAAATGGCAACTTGGGTTAGTTTCCAATTTTTATTATTTTATTTTTAAATATGAATTGCCTAAGCTAAGGTCTTTGGTTCACAAATGGACCAATAATATCCCCTACTAGTTGACTTGTTTACTTCATTTGTTTTTTTTTTTTCCATTTCTTTAATTTTTTTTTATTCTTCAAATTTTCCCTTTTTTAAAATTTATTTTTGGAAATCAATTTTCAAGAAAATAAAATACTAAATTCTAATCACAACTTCCATATGTTAATATTAATCAGTTAAAATATAAAATTAATAACATTAGTAAATGAAATATGAATTATTGGAATTTGGGAGATGTTGGTGGTAATGCGGGGAGATGTAGTTCCTTTGATGTTACTTCGTCACGATGTTGATATATGGACCAAATTTTTGGCCGCAGGATCAGCTACAACGAAACACATCAAAAGCACAGTTACAACGAAATATTCATCAAGAGCGCAACTACAACGAAACAATTATCTGGAGCGCAACTACAACGGACATGGTTGCAGTAGGCGCTAGGTGCTAGTCGGGCGGTAGACTAGCGCCTAGCGCCTAAGCGGTCTGGACGGCGCCTAGGCGGTTCTAGGCGGCGACCTATAAAAATAATAAATTAATTCATGTGTGTGGGTGTATGTCATATATTTTATTATATATATTATATATATATCTCTTACTTCTCTTACTTATATAAATAAATAAATTTAAATATATATAAATATAATAATAAAATTAACAAGGCCTAATCGCTCAAGTTAACTTGGCTAACTCTGTCGAGTTGGGCGAATTAACTCGGCCAAATTCGGCCTAGTCGGTCGCCAACTCGACCCAGTCGGCCGAGTTAGGTGCTAGGCGGCATCCTACGCGGCCGGCCACCTAGGCGGACGCCTAGGGAGCAATTCGCCTCGGTCTAGGAGCGCCTAGCGACTAGGCGGGTGCCTAGGCGGCCTAGGCGGAGATTTTTGCAACAGTGACAACGGAACACTCATCAGGAGTGCATCTACAATGGAATACTCATTCAGAGCCTTAATAAATGAAGTTAGACACAAAAAACGTGCCTTCATCGTATCCAGTAATATTTTGACCACAGAGAAATGGTACAAGTTGAGTGTTCCATAACATATAGTTTGAGAAAGTATGTTTAATGGAGATCGGGAGAGGTCAGGAGTTCAAACCCCCTCTTATATAGAAAAACTAATATGGCTAGAGTTAAACATTCAAATCGGTCACACCACTACAAGCTGGTGAAGTGGCTTTAGGTTGGTCACACCACGTATAAGCTGTTGATGTAATGACTGACCGGTAAATTAAAGTGGCTTGTCGGTCACACCATAATGACATATATAATTGACCTTCTAGTAAAACTGTTGGTAGATGCGCGATTCAAAAGTATTTCTCATTTAATTTCTAAATATATAAATTTCATACACTAGTACTAATTCAAATATCATGAAAAATAAAATTATAAATAATTCAAGAAAAGACTCGTTAATCGAATTAAATACAAAATTGTACATATAGAGTAATATATAGTATTGCCACGTGGGTTAATTATGTCATGTTTGGGGGCTATCTAGTCCTATGGTCTTCATAAATGTTGTCCATCCCTATGACTGTAGAAAAATATATAAATTCTCTATTATAATACAATTCTTCCATTGACAATAATAAATTATGTGCAGATTTCTGATTTCAGTAGGTGCATGGAAACTTCTTTTGTTTATTTTTTTTCAAAGGATAGTTAGATGTCCATCAGCACCAGTTTGTATTAAGTATTGTGGGGCATTGTTTTTACCGTATTTGGTACAAACATAAACGAGAAAAGAATAATTAATTTAATTATAAATAGTAAATAATACAAGTAAAATGAGACAAAATGGTACCGAGTTTTGATTGTGATTTTACCTTTTAAAGTTTACTTTGTAATAATGCACTAATAAAATTATTTTTATTTATTGATTACTGCTATTAGCCTATTAGGCTATTAGCCGACCTTACCCCATGTTAAAATAGAACCTACTTATTATTTTATTAATCAAATACGAAAAGAATCACTCGTATTGATGGAGAATATTATCCGAGTAGGATTTTCCCTTCAACCCTACAAATATTCGATACCCAGTCAGATTACTAAGAAGAGTCATTTCCGACCTCAATTGACAATGGTCTCAACCCACCTGACCTAGGGCTAAAACTATGCTAATCAAAGATTGCTTTGGCCCCATTGTCTGTGAACCGGCCCGACCATTTTAGGTCGGGGCAATCATTCTGAGCTGGGACACTTCACTTTGAGACCTTAGTCCAATTCTATTTTAGTAAATATTCAGGAATTCCTTAGTCCAATTCTATTTTAGTACACGTGGCTAGTGAGAAGCTATTCCCGAGCTTGATTGTGCATGTATTCAGGAATTTTAGTACACGTGGCTAGTGAGAAGCTACTCCCGAACTCGATTGTGCATGTCGTCACGTGTTGGGCTTGCCGATGGCCCGACATGTTCGAGAGAGGAGAGACTTTTGGCCTTCTTACCTACCTCTTATATGTTCGAGACTCTTAAACATATATTTAGTTACCCGAACTTAAACCTTAACCCTACAAGCATACCCAGAAAGGGTGTACACGGACAGAGGGAATCGTCACTTGTGGGAATCGAACTCGGGTCCTCCCGAAATTCTTCCCCACAAAGAGAGCTCACTCGCCACTTGAACTACCCCATTGGGTTAAAAAAATGTGAATATTTTGAGGACAAATCAAAAGGAAAATATAGTATCACTCAATAAGAAATGCATACCATAAAATTACCATTAATCTAGCTACAATTAGAGCATTTAGAAATTCTTGGATTAATCATAAAAATGACAGATCAAGGTTATTTCTCTCTCTTTATCTAATTAGTATCAACCAATCAATAAATATCTTTAACAACTAAACACACAATATCTTATAATGTAGGATGCATGCAGGCAACATCCTCACATAGAAAGGCTATTAGCATATCAACTTTACTAAAATTATTCATAGTGAAATTGGATTTCATAATTAAATATTTCATTTTTCTTTTTTGCTATTAGTGGGAAGTTTAACACCAAACATTAAAGTCAACATCTCAACAACGTGGTTTGAATTGAATTGGGTGGAAGAATTAGTTCTTTACTGTGTAGGCAGTCTTTTTGGATTTTCTTTTTCTTTCTTCTACTTGTTTAATGTTTACGAGAGAAAAAAAAAAGTGAGAACAATATAAGCTGAAAGTTATTTATTTATTTATTTATAAATACTACTACGGATTTACTTAACAAAAAATGTCATTTTCTTTTTTGAAAGGAGTGTCAGGTAGAATATGAATATCTTGTACCTGTGAAGTGTTTCATATCTGTTTGAACCTAATATGGTGATGAATATGAGCGCAATTGAATACATTTATGTATTGATAAGACCATTCACTATTTTTTGAATTGAAGCTCAATCTCTCTCCCCCGGATAAACCATGAACCAAAATAGAAGAGCGTGGCATACCCTCTTGCCAACTCACTCTCAGCAATTCAGTCGCATAAGGTTTTCTTAGTATGGCTTACCTCTCCTTTGTTATGCATAGTTTGACATGATTATACAAGAGTGTTGCCTGATGGAGTATGCATTGGGAAAATCTTGCTCACGTGTTATAGCCCTAGAAAGACTCTATGTGACAAGTTTGATCGAGAGTATATTAACAAGAATCGAATTTTAATATGGGAATCATGTTCTGTCCATTTCACCATCAGTTTTGAAGCCACATATATTACTTTTAAATGGACATCTAATTGTAATTAGAGTGAGATGGTGATGGAGTTGCAATCTAGCTAAGCTAGGGCAAGATTCTCTCCGTGTTGCAAGGTTAAGAAGATTGCGGATGCAGCCATGAAGGAAATCCAAAAATGATAAAAATTGCCCACTTTTTTTTCCAAGATTTGGGACACAAACACTTTTTTTGTCTCTTTAGTCTTTGACAAAAATATGCCAAATTGTACGTCTCATCCATGGAGTATATATCACCTTCATATGGATGGCCTATCAAATACAAATTAAACGCGTTATAACTAATATTTAAGGTAGTAATTTGATAAGACACGTATAAAATATAATTTCAATAAATACTAATGAGTGATATATATATAAAAAAATAGATTGGATGACAATGAATCTTGAACCTACCTGATTGTAGGGTGATCTAAAAAAAGCCGCCGATCAATAAACGAACTAACTGCATTAATAAAAAATTAACTTAAACTGACTATTACACAGTACACACATCGAACCTACTATGATCTTTCATTTGAGAGGGTCCACTCGACCACAGGGTCATTAGCAAATTACAATTTTTATAAATCAATAAAAATTAAACAATATAGGGATGGGATACAAGTATTGGACTCATTGAGAGACAAAATGGTTCAGAACAAGTTGGGCAATTGGCAGATTAAATAAATAAAAAAAACTCCAAAAATTGTGGAAACATATGGTAGGGGAGTGTGAGGGACTGAGGGGTGGGTGGGAGAAGGGGGGGGGGGTCAATTAATGTCAAAACAATATATATGAGGTATGATTCATGTGATGATGACAGGATGTTGATGGCAAGAAAATAGGGAGAGAGAGAGGTGGTCAGAAACCATGGTCCTCTTCCCAAGTCCCCAGTTTTGTTGGAAAAACCACTTCTCCCATATCCATCACTGCTTCCAACAACTTCATCCCCTCCCCTCAATTATTGCGATATGATGCTACAATCATTGCAATGCTACCTCTTTCAAGATCCAGGAGCATCCAACACCATAAACAATCGGCATCGACAACTCAGTTGGTCATCGGGATGAAATTTTGGAATAATAACTCAGAATCAAGTCTCACCAGCAGCAATACGTGTGAAACAACCTTTCAAAGTGGAGCAAGAAATTCCTTGTGCACAGTAAGATTTTATTTTTATGCGACATATTGAATCCAAATAGTAGACTTAAGAGAATAATGTTTTGAAGTACCCTGACTAGATTAGGTGGTCAGGAAGGCTAGCAACCATGCCCACTTGCATCGAGCGGCTTAAACTTTGTCAGTTACGCATGTGACACTATTAGATTAATTCATTATAGCCCTTTGATAGACTCGCAATGTTGTCTAATTGACACGCGTTGTCGTCTGATCTGTATTCTCCTATTAGAGTGTGCTAGTTGTCACGAGCAAAAGAGTCAACACAATATTTCTATAGATTCAAGAAAATCATTCTTTGTATATTTGTAACATCTTTATACATCTTACAATTTCTAATACGTACTTGTCAACAATATCAACCGATCAGAGTGCATGCAACACCGTCATCCAATCTTCAAAGTTAATCAACATATCACTTTGTTCTCATCATTTAGCAATATAAAACTCCCATTTCCTATTTCATGACGTAGTATATATATATATCACTTGGTATTTCTCGAATCTATCTTCATTTTCCTTCTTTCTTTCCGAGCATTTATTTGAAATTAATATAAAATTTTATAAGATTTTAAAAAATAGAGAAATTTATTTGAATCCTCACTTTAAAAGTAGAGAACTTTATCCATCTTGCAATTAAGGCAATCAAGAAGATTGTTAATTTTATTCTTAAATTTAAATTAATTTTGTGTATCCTAAATGCTTGGATTTATTTTTTTAAAAAAAATCTTAAATTGAGTTAGATATAAAAATTCTAGAAAGGTTTTAATATAATACTCCAAACTAGGTAATTAAGAACCAAAAATTCTCTGCACGTTCTTGAAATTTTCTAGAAAAGTTGAAATTAGAACCAGGAGTGAAAAGTAAAGTTAGAATTACTTTTCTAGATTGAATACGTAGTTTAGTACATTTAAAAACATTCTTTTGGCCCAAAATGGGTGGGACATGATTTTCATATCATAAGTTTGATTTTTCTTGACATCCTTTTAGTCGAATCCATCCCAAAAGGTCTTCTTATTACAGTTATCTTTTCTGTGTGTTAGCAATAATTCAAAACTTATAAATTTATTTTGAGTTAGTTGATCAATTGAGTTGTATTCAAGACATACAAATATTGTAGACAATGATGAACAAGTCAATGATTATATATATACTCACACCCACACATAGTGATGGTGATTATTTGTCCAATGTATAGTTGTCTTCTGTTTTATTTATTTAGAACCAATAGTTATTGAAGATTTGTATGCTCTGATGATGTGGAAATAACGAGGACTTCCACTTCCACTTAACCTTATTAAGGTGCTTATTAATAGAGATCGAATTTTATGTAGTCTTCTAGTCTAGTCTATATAAAATATTGTACTCTAGAAGAATACATATTAATCAAATTTCATGTAGTTTGATCCATCTTCGGATGAATCCATATCAATGGTTTTCGTTAGGAACTAATATGTGATTTTTGACGGAAACTGTCAAAAATCAGAAATTTGGTTTATGTCGGAAACCAGAAAAACTAGTTTCCCATCCGTTCAAAGTCAGAGATTTGGTTTTCGGCTTATTTTTTATTTTTATTTTTTATTTATGAAACCCTTTACCATTGTTTATTTTTTTTAATTGTACAATTCTGTTCATTTTTTTTTTTGGAAAATGAACCAAAAACACCAAGACAATTTTCTAAAATGTAACCAAACACTGAAAATGAAAATGTTTTATGTAGTTTTCTAGTCTAGTTTGTTTAATTTATTTTCTTGTCAAAAAAAAATTGTAATTGTATTTACTAATTAATTGTAATTAAATTCTCTTCATCATCTCATCAAACAAAATAAATACGGATTTCTTTAATTTGTGCAGTCACATTCATTACAAGTCATTCTCTCAACTTTATTACTTTACAGATAAGGAGTAGGTGTATGGTAGTGTCGTCCCAGGTAGCTCACTTGCCAAATTTGAATTACTTTTGAGAATATATAACTCATTATTAACACCAAAATTTAATTAAAAATGGTTCAAGGTAGTGGGTGAAACATCATTATTATACTAAATATTCATGAGTTTAACTTTTGTCAATATTTTTTAGTTATTAAGCCCATTGCATAAGGTCTACCATTTACTTAGTGCACCCGCTAGGCCGCTACATGCACTTTTCTCTCTTTTAAAAAGTTTCAATTCATCTTTGCTACTAATATAAATTTTAGTGTAATGGTAGGCGTTTTATCCTAACAATCAAATTAATAAACCAATAATGCTTTTAATTTTGTAATGTGACGAAAGTCATTAGTACAATTTTAGTCAATAGTGCACGTTTATGTGTTATTTCATTATTTGTTTAGGGTTGGTGGTACTAAACTTGGTCAAGAGTCAAGACCCAAATTAATTCTTTGTTTTTTTTTTCCGAGTTTAATTTATTCCATGCAATATTACTCCATTTTAATTTCCACCACAAATCACCATATTGTTTTTTTTTTTTGTTAATTTATTTTAATGATAAAAGAAATTCATAGTCACTATCTCGAAATATGTAGTAGTGTATGTAATGTGTAAACAAGCTTGATTAATAAGGTATTGGCAAGTGTATACTGAATAAACAAAATTGATTAAGAGAATATTAACAAAAATAAAATTCATAACTTTTTGATACAAAAATTATATTCTATTCGATCGATCATTATTTCCAATTTTGTGTCTCTTTTCTTTATTATATTTGCATTATCAACTAAGTAAATATTACCAATAAATGACATGGACCCTACCCAAACCCCAAACCCCAAACTACCAAGTTGTCACATATATATGTGTCACATGCGTGTAGGTGACCAAGTGGTTTATAGTTGTTGTACATCATAGTGTACCATATAGTACTTATCAATTATTGGAAATTAGTTTTATTTTAACCGGCGGTGCAAAAATTCACATTGTTATTGATTAATAGTGATCTAAAATTTACATATTTATCATAAAGAAGGTGGCTTAAATAGAAAATTATTAAGTTATAATAAATTAAAGTTAGAATTCTAATGGGAAGAAAAAAATGTTGGTGGTAATTATTTACTTAAATGAATTGTTCATACATAGATAATTGAATGTCAAATTTGTTTATTTAAAATGCAAAGTATATGAATGTAAGATAGTATAGAAGAGATTGATTATAATTATCACTAAAATAAATGTTTGCAACTTTGTAAAAATGATAGTCTAAATACTTAATCTAAAAATAATAGTCTAAATAAATACGGAGTACTACTTTTGGTTTGAATTTCTTTAAGTTTTCTTAATCCTCTTTTGGGTAGCATTGTCATTATCATCATCTTCACTATTTGTCCTTTTCTTTTTTGTTGGTAGTGTCATGTACAATTGTGTTACTGGTGGTAGCATAGATGACAATTGTTTCATGTTGAACTATTGAATAAAATATTATTATTTATTATATATATATAGAAGGTTAATGAGTAGTATCTCTTGTTCTGCAGGTAATCTAAATACTGAAGTCGCAACGTGTTCAATTTCATCAACAATTTTCACACCCATTTTGCATTTGTTCATTTTCAAGTTCATATTTTTAGAATTAGTATAAATGCGTGTAATACTTGATTTTGTGTGTGTGTGTGTGTTTTTTTTTTTTTTTTTTTTAAATTTTGTTATTGAATTGATACTAGCATGGAATACCCACTACTGCTCTTTCACCATAATGCATGCAGTATGTAAATTGTGAATATTCAGTATTTTTAGACGTTGTTCTACCTTACAAAATAAACCCGAGTCTACAGAATAATTTGCCGTAGAAGTAGATATAGTTAATAGTTTTTGGGCCATATCATGGGTTCACGTATGGACCTTCACAATATTAGGGTTGGGTCATGGGCTAGTTTTTGGGTGCGTTCAACACGTAGATTTTTTTATTTATTTTTTTAAATGAAATAAAAAAAAAAATTGAAACGAACAATATACTATACATAACTCTACAATTTGAGTCATCAAATAATTAAATTATTGTCAAAGACCTTGTGGTCTAGTGGCACCCGGTGTCCCGGTTTACATTCCTACATGAATGATGGGAGTGGTTTTGAGCCGCAGGAGGCAACTGTTAACTCTTTGATTATACAAAATAATATATTTTCAATACTCAATTTTATCTCCAATAATACGGTATAGTAAGAATATCTGTTTCACACAAGATTGGTCTAGGGGATACAATCATGGAAGGTTGCTTTATGTTATTTGGTTAATGGAATTAAGAAATTTCTTAAAGTTGGGGAAAACATTTCTTAATTATATATGTATAATTTATTATTATTATTGGTGTTAAATACATACCGAGTATTAATCTTTATATTCATAATTTCTTATCATTTCAAATTCAACCAAACAATGAAATCCATCCATTTTTAAATGTTTTCCGCAAGCAAAATAGGTAAATTAAAGTTTATTATTCTTTTTTTTTTTGAAACCAACGTTTATTATTCTATTCATAGAAATTATTGGGACATATATTATAATAATAATAATAAGAAAATAATGTTATTACAGTACAGGCGGCGCCGGCCGCCATGAAAGGTGGCCAAGAAGATCACTTCCACTTCTTGAATTTTCCTCCGAACATTCCATGCTTTCCAAACTTTCCATGCTTCCCAAACTTCCCACGCTTGAACTTTCCATGACCATAGTGTCCAAAGCCACCGCTGCTATATCCATAGCCACCGCCGCCATATCCATAGCGACCGCCGCCGCCGTGCCCGGAGTGATAACGGCCGGCGCCATATCCCGCCGCTGCCGCCACCATCGGCCCAGCAAGGCTGCTAGATCCATATATCCCTGAATATATTAATTAATATGGTTATTAATAGGGCAAATAATTTCCTAAACTTAACTTTCAAAATTTGTAATTAAATTCATAAATATATTATTTTGGAGCATTAAAACCTAGAAACGGATTGGTGACTTGTGATTGCAGGTCACTAAGATTTCAACGACCCTCCGATCAACTTTGACGAGTCTTCGATCAATTTCCTACGACAAACACTGGCGACTGTCAAACATTTGCCAATCGCGTTTGGAGAAGGCTGACCGGCAACTGGTCTGCCTTCTCCGGCAACTGAACTGGTCGCCTCCTCCAAACGCGACCGGCAACTGTTTGATGGTCGCCAGTGTTTCTCGTTGGAAATCAATTAGAGGCTTGTCAGAGTCGGTCAGAGGGTTTTTGAAACGTTAGTGACCTGCAATTATAGGTCACCAATCAGTTTTTGACTTTTTGGGCTTTAATGCTCCAAAATAATATGTTTATAAGTTTAATTGTAACTTTTGAATGTTTACGAGCTTAATTAACTTTTTAAATAAAATTTAGAGACATATTTGACACTTTTACATAGATGTAAAGTTTTATTATTAATTTAAATATATGGAACAACTCCAGTCAAGCGGTTAAAAGTTTAGTTTAGTAATCATAAATTTTAAAATTGAACTCCATGAGACTTATCTATTGACTCTTTAAACTAATCAATTATGAGACCTGGTTTGTGATCATTCTTCGGCGATCACAAAACAACCTTCACTCAAAGCCTGCTCGAGTAGCGAGTGGTCATGACTTTCTCTTAAATTAAAGTTTAAATATGTACAGAATAGATGTTTCAATTTACTATAAGAGATAATGTTACTTAAAAACGTTTTAAAATGATGGGAGGTTACCTGATGGATGGTGTGCAGGATAACCACCTGAAGAGTGGTAAGTAGAAGAATAGGGCTGAGTATAAGCAGAAGACGGTGGTGGGTATCCACTAGGAGGATACACGGTCGCCGGCGGTGGATACCCATGCGGCGGAGGGTAAGCCGTAGTTGGCGGCGGAGGATAGTCATAACTATATGGGTAGTGTAGCCCTCTATCCTTTCCTCCTGACATTTTCTCCTATGCCAATAGCTTTCAATCAAATTTTAAAATAGTTTAGACAAAGGTAACTAGATAAGTAATAATTCATACATTCAATATAACAAACATAATCAGACGAGCCTCCATAGACAGTTCAATTAGTTACAGGGGTAGAGTTCGGGAAGAAACATAATAAGACGAAAGTAACTAAATAGTCAGAGGTTGTATAGTGAATAGGATAAACGTAAGAATGAATGAAGATTGGCTTACAAATTATGGTTTCAAAGTTGCTTGATATGATATTACAGCAATGAAATGAACAGAAAGGAGATTGGATGAGAAATTGTGTAAGAGGCCATGGCTATCTTTATAGGCTTCTTTGGAATTGAAAATGTTCATTATATTGATTCCTGGCGTTACTAAGACGCAGGTTTGCGTGTTTCTGCACCGTCTACATTTAGACGTGTGCATAAAAAAAAAAAGACCGGATATATGAGTGCATGTACCGATTTTAGACACCAATGCGATGGGAATTTTTAGCATGAAATGACTTAGAAAGTGATTATTTTGTGGTATAGATATATGTGGAGTTCACTTTTAATTTAGGTCGGGTTAAAGTGGATTCGGATTCTTCATAGTGAGGCGAATAAATTGATATATTGCACACTCATAACGGATAATGAGTAAATGAGAAATTGATTCTCAAAGTATACTCATTTGAGTTGAAAAATGAAGATGCAAAGCACTTGTCTCACATTGGTATAGCATAGAGGCGCACTCGCTGGTGGGTGCAAATCAAATCCCAAAATGAGTCTAAAAATGCTTGACTCGTGTACTGTCTTGAGGGCTAAGTTATGTCGAATTTTTGTATACTTTTTCCAACTCAGAGGCATTGTCCGAGTGTAAACTCCGTCTTACCTTTCGGAACGTTGTTTTACCATTCTTACCATTCTGAACGTTGAACAAATAGTCACCATTCGAACTTGACTATTCGGTCGAGTAGTTACCATTTGGATGTGACTGTTCGATTTGACCGAACAATAGACTACTCGTATGTAACCTTCAGGCAACTATTCATGGGTACTGCTCAAACTACCATTCGTAGGTACTGCTCGAAGTCTCGAACTACTCTTCAAAGTACCATTCTGAAAGTGTTAATTATGATCCGTAGGAATTAATTTCAAACTAATTTCAATTTATATTTTAAGAATTAATGGTCGTAACAGCTGTGTTAAACTCCATATTAAAGTTGCACGTTATGGGGGTTACATATCTAATTTATTTCAAATGTTAATGCTATTAATTTCCACATCTCCTATATAAGCTTTAGTGTTGGGCAGATTATTTTTGTTGAATTTTTTAAACTCTTAAAATCTCTGTTTTCTCTCTTCCTTGCTCTTTTCTTACAAAGAAAATCGCTGCCAATATTGCCATAAATTGTACGAAGTGCTCACATGTTGTTCTAGTTCGCCGGACCTTTTGTTTGAGTGTTTAAACTTAAGGTTGTGATCTATTTTATCATGAGAGATTGACGCTACAACGCTCCTAGCACTCTCCTAGCACTCTTAAGAGGTAGTGAATCGATTTTAAGAAAAATGTGTGTTACACACAACTTGAATCTTTCTTCACCTAACTATAGATCCTCATTTGGCCCACATGTATTATCAAAATTATTTTTTTAGTATATCGACTTATTCACCACCTACGTGTGAAAGTACTACTGGGTTTTTTGGACGATCGTTCTTTCATTTGGGTGTTTGTGTTGTTGGAACCTCACATTGTAGAATATTATTTGGATTTCGATCATGTCAAATTCCTAACAATGACTGTTGTCATTATTATTCTCAATAAGTCAATAAACCCACCAAGTTGTGCCAACGGAGGGATATATCAAATTTGGTCCATCCTATACTGTCTATTTCATTTATAATATAATATTGAGAGAATATATATATGTAATGACATTTTGTGTCAATCTCCCATAAACTTATTGCATTAGATTCTATACGGCTCCAATGTGATGTTAAGGGAGAACAGCATTAGATTCCAACTCACTAAAGATTACAGCTTAGGACAAGACACAAGTTGTGTTCTATTGTTCTCTTCACATTATATAAATCAATCTGTTCACAATAACTTTGAATCACTTTGATTTCTGTAAAAGCCTGCAACCGATACTCAAATGTGTGCTCTGATTGAAACTCGTCTTGTGACTCTAGCCAATAAAGAACTACAAAGAGGTAAACCAGCCTATGTTGTTCCTAACTGACCGATTCAAACCGAGAAGGTCAATAGACAGCTCCCACAAGAAGTCGATGGAATCACTTGCAGCATATGGTGGAAGCAAAAGTTGTTACCATTTCACTTTATTCTCAAATTTTGTTTTCAGTTCTAAACACATATCCCACAAAAAAAAAAAAAAAAAAAAGTTAAGGTTCTCTCACTTTCTCTCTGCCTGTGCTCCTTCAAGAACAGTTTCTAATGTCAAGTCTTTTCAATGGCTTTCGCGTAAAATTTGATCAGCAATGGGAAATTCAGGAACTATGTCCACCGGAACCTGAGAATACAGCACGGGGCAATCAGAAATATGTCACGGAGAAGAAAACATGCAGTGTCGATTCATGCTAATCGAGCAATGAAGCGAATCTTGATGAGCGTGAAGGTTGGTTGGTTTCAGTTCGATAATGCATGTGGTGTCGAGCGTTTTTAATTCATGGTAGAAGACAGTTTGCAGTAGAATCGCGAGAAAGGAAGTTTAGGCTCATACCTGAATGGTTTCCAGTTTTTGGAGTGCACATTGCAGTGGTGGAGTCATAACGCCATATTTCTTAAGAAGCATTCTGGCGCCATCTTTATCGCCTCTCGCTTGTACTGTAAGGATTTCCCTACTCAAGCTCTCGACAACATCCTCGACCTTCCACAATAGGAAAAATAATGAACATTTTGCTTTGGAATGACTAAATTTAATCCTAAATGATCAGAAAATCTTACCTTATCGAAGTTAATGGAGAAAGTCTCATCAGGTTGTAAGACAAATGCACCTTTCTCGAACATATAATTGAACTGCAGCGCCTGTCCTTTTCTGATCATATGTGAAAATTACGATGTTAGTGATTGATGGCATAATAATCGTTAAGGCAACAATATATAGGATTGCACAATTGCTTACCCATGAGCTTCCTCTAATCCAAACCGCACAGAGCGAAAACATCCAGCAAGAAAAGAGACATACATTGATCTCACTAGGCTCTTCGGAAGCAAACCCTGGCCAACATAGAAACATAAGTGGTTTTTTCTCGGTGTTTTTCTCGGGTGCATCAGAGTGGGATGGAGATTTGAAAGCGTAGGGAAAAGTTCATTACCTCGCCAATTAGAAACTTTAGGGCCCACAGTCCAACAATGTCGGCTTTAGCTTCTTCTAGTGCTGAGTGGAGCTCTTGCAGCTCCTACGATAGACAACAAAAGGAGTAATATTATTGTTGTGTTGTTAAAACACCAAACTAGTAAGACTGATTCGAAGATTTATGAGCATTAATCATCATTTCTCCTACACTTTCATTTTATCGAAGATTTCATGGTTTCGTAATGATACATCAGCTCATATTAGACAAGATATTCAACTATCCCCATTCATAGTGTATTAAAAAAACGACTAAAACTAACGTGAAAACTCAAAACTCACCAATCTAACTGTTGATTTCTTCCCATTTGGAAGTGTGATGGTGTGAGGCCCAATGCCATGGCAGCACTCGTGGCATATTGTGTGCGTAAAGAAAGATTCAAAATCCACAAACTCCCGAAGTTCCTTGGCAATACATGCATCAGCTATAGGCTGAAGAATGAGCTTGAACCTAATTAGAAGAATATCACCATATGTTAAAACTAAACATAATCGGGCGTTTAAAAATAAAATGTTAAAAAATAATAGTCTCAAGGGTGAAAGCGCTTGTACTTTGCTTCCGAAACGTTCTTAAGCATGACCATTGATGTTCCTCGATCTTTCACTATAGACTCATCGTTTGGAAGATTAAACGCAACTGTTTGAGGGCCCTTCACATCCTGCCAAACAATTAAATGTAAAGATCTCATTCGTCCACATCAAGTTTAAACACACGCAAGATTTATAAATTGACTATATCATTACACAAAATTCCATACATGGTAAAGTAAGCATGGCATCTTTTACGGTAGGAGAAAAAATTTTCATAGAAGCTGTTATTTATACTAATCTGACACTAACCCCGGAATTATAAAGAACCCGGATGACCCGAATAGGAGCAGCTGCCACATCTTCTGACTTATAAACATTGTCCATTGGTAGGTTCTTTTCCAAAACCTAGATCAACACACTCTTCAGCAAAAAGTAATAGAGAAAACGAAGGAATAAGTGGAGCCAAAGTTTATTAAGAATGGAGTAATCTAAAAACGCACCTGCAAATGATCACCAAAGAGCTTGAGTTGAGCTGTTGCTTCGTCATCCCGGATTCCAATAAAGGCCTCAAAGGTAGCCTATGAAGACAATGGCAAATAAACCAATCATATTGTTAAACAGTGTATACAAAGGGTGTAGAAAGAGATGCACAACGGAAAGATACCTTGTATCCAAAAAGTGCATCTTCGTAAGTTTCATACGGGCCAATAGTTACGTCCAACTTAGAGTCCTTCAGATGATGAAAATAAGGAAACATAATCAAACATCCCATGCCACAATGAATTTATGTCAAAGGTAGTATTGGTTAAACAAGAACTGGTAGATCAAAGGCATATTAGCATATATATAATTACACTTAGGTGATATAATCAGAGAGGTAATCTTTTAATGAGAAACGAATTTGACAATAGCCTTAGAGCTTCAATTCTAGGTAGTTCAACACGTTACAGGCTTTAGGTTTCTCAGCTTGCGCCAGACTAATCTTATGCCCCAAGAACCCCTGCCCAAGGGCTACTAGAGAAGGTAAATTGCGAGTCGCCCCTTCAGTCCCTAGGTTCTTACCCCTTGGTTGTACACTTTGCACACAAGGGGGTCTTCATCACCTCTGATCGGCCAAGGTCTCCTAATGGCCCCCCAGGTCCCCGTTGGGATTCGAACTCTCACACTGCCACTGGAGCAAGGGTTTAAGGTGATCAATCGAAACAACTAAGCTTGCCCCGCAAGGCAAATGTGTTACTTTTCTGATAATGTGACTTTGAGGCTATACATGCCAGTGATCGTTGATAAAAGGTCATAACAATATTCAAGGTTCAGACAAGTATTGATAGAGAACAAGGCATCTAAACTATATGATCTGAATATATGCACTACAAATAAATAGGTAAGCAACAAACATACCAACTCCATCCACGCAATATCTGAGTCGTAGTAATCATTGGAAAGGAAGGCATCCGCCTTGCTGTGTAGAAATCTTCTCAAACTAGAGGGAAAACAATAACGAAAAATTCATAAGTCAGATGTACAACGCCGAAGTTTTAAAATCCAGGAAAAGGAACAATACCTAAGTGAGCTCGTAAGGTCTCCGGCTTCATGTAGTAACTTCGCAGCTTCAGAAAGGAGCGAGTTGTACTCTTGACAGTACGGGACAATATATAGGTCATGGGAAGAATTTGGGGTCGATGTATTTTGAGATATTGGTATATCCAGTTCAGATTCACTATGCCTTTTGATTACATTAAAGAATCCCATCGCTTCCTTCTTTTGATCCTCTGGGAGACCGTCTCTCCACAACGAAAATTCCTATAATTAAAGCAAGAAAATTGTGAATCCTCATAGTGAGATACTCCTATATTTGAATAGTATTGTGCAAAATATCATGAAATTCAATATTTGTTCATATAAGTCAAATATAAGTAATTAGATTTCTAAGATTTCTAAAAATTGAACTTTGAATAGTGAAATTCGATATTTGTTCATATAAGTAATTAGATTTCTAAGATTTCTAAAAATTGAACTTTGAATAGTGAAATTCGATATTTGTTCATATAAGTCACATATAAGTAATTAGATGTCTAAGATTTCTAAAAATCGAACTTTGAATAGTGAAATTCGATATTTGTTCATATAAGTCACATATAAGTAATTAGATGTCTAAGATTTCTAAAAATCGAACTTTGAATAGTGAAATTCGATATTTGTTCATATAAGTCACAGATAAGTAATTAGATTTCTAAGATTTCTAAAAATTGAACTTTGAATAGTGAAATTCGATATTTGTTCATATAAGTAATTAGATTTCTAAGATTTCTAAAAATTGAACTTTGCAAGCAAAATTAACTTCCAATCATATACCATTTTGTCCATATCTGGTGGGTAAAAATTGGCACCAGGTGGCTTTATAATGGGAAATGCTGTTCTATACTGAAGACCCTTCCACCCTGTCACGGGCTTTGTAGCCTCGGGAAGGAGCTTTACAGCTGAGTCTGCAGTTGTCAAAAATGCCTCGTTTTCATCCAGACAGGACCTATCAGTAGAATAAATTAAGAACTTTATTACGATGCGATATGTTTATCCACTATCTCATCAAGTGCAGGAAGAAAAGAAATAATCTTTTTAATACATAAAAACAAGCTTTTAACAACAGGAAATTCAGGCTTAATTTAAAAGTCGAGAACATGCATACACATAGGCTAGATTAGCAAAGAACTGGTAATAAAGCAATTCCAAGACAGGAGAATTTTCGAGAGTATGCGTACCATGGACTTTTATTAATCTGATAATAACTCCATTTTAACTTGTCCAACTGCGATTTACCAGCATGCTCCCTTAACCAATCTCTCAAAGATGGGTTGCTATACCAGACCTGCTTAGAATAGGATCGGAGAACCAATAAAACACCACTCTTGTTAAGATCATTGAATTGACAAATGAATGCAATCAACAGCATGATCAGAACCTAATTAATTTGAATTTTGGGTTATAGACATTTTCTCTTTTTGCCACCCACCCCACACAAAAGCACCCATAATGAAAATTTAACATAAAGGGGAGAACTGAACTTAATTAATTTGAGAATTTTAAAGCAAAACTAAATAGTTTGAGCAATGGTTGAGAGAGAATAAGTGGGAAAAGTGTCGAAACAGAAGTTGCTTGACTGTTCCAGCATATACAAACAATATAACATTTATAAAATATTATTGAACTTTAACTGTCAATATTAGTAAATATTCAACCTGCAAGTAAAAAATCCTGTCCATAATCTTTGCAGCTTTGATAATAAGGGCTAGAGCTTTTTTATCTGCATCATTTAGCCCAGTAATCTGTAGCACAGAAAATTTGTGTCAGTGACAACCATCATAAAGAAGCAAGTTGGTGATATATATATATATATATATATTGATATGGTCAAGATGGATGCAAGACTAAAGAAAGTGTCCAAACCTCAGCACTTAGGGAAACATGAGCATAACGACTAAGCTGCTTTTGTAGGGCCAAACTCCGTGATTCAACATTTTCTTTGTACCTGCAGCAATTGTACATTTGATATCCCACAAGCATTTGAGGAAATAAACCAAAGGAGTAAATGCCAAAGTCATCCATTTATAGACTATAGTTAAGAAACACTGGCACCAAAATTTATAATGTGGAGCAAAAACATTTTTAGACTTTTTTTAACAACTAAAAAACTAAAATCCACTCAAGCAGGGAGTGGGTTCTACAATCTGCGCAAGATTTATTTATTTTTAAACGAAAACACATTAACTCTTCAAGGCACAATTCATAATCAGGCTGACTATAGGATCCTTAGGAACAAATAATTTCACTTGAAATATGAAATCCTTTCAGATATATATTTCGCAAACCTTTTCTCAATTATCTTAAAGAGCTGACCATATACACTATTCATGTCATAAGGCACATAATTAGGATCTTCTTTAGCAAGTAAACTTCTGTACTCGTGGTAAGGGATATATTTAACAGCTGAAACTTCTGATTCCTACCAAAAAAACAAAAAGTCAAAGGTGCATTCAGATTTCTGGTCAGTGGAAATTAAGATAGAATCGATAAATATGCATAAGATACTGAAGAAGCAATCTCAAGGCACGGAACTTGGATCTTAGTGGTCCGGATAAATAAGACAGACTGTAGAAATTTTAAACAAAAAGTAAGAACAAACTAGTGATGAAGGGACACAACCGGACAAGTGAACCACTAGGAGCATTAGCCACAATCAAGCCCAAAACATAACTAAAAGATAACAAGTTAAAAACTAATAAGCACCGTGAGAATACTAAAATTAGAAGATAGCCATTCAACAGTAAATATTAACACTAGTCATCTAAACCAACTCATTCAAAATGAAGAACATAAGCTAATTGTTAATATTTTAATTATCCCTTAACTTCATAAGCCAAACTTAGACAGTTAAGGGAAGAAACGGCAATTATGAAATGAACCAGTTAAATGTATACTTCATATGATATATCGTAGTTGCTTCAAAATGCATGGGTAGGAAACAATGAACTGACACATCAACTGACCTGTAAGGTAAAGGCATCTAGAGGAATTGGATCTATTATGGTAACCAGATATACATCGTTGTATTCATTGTTGATGAATGTTCCATCATTGATAACACTGCAACCAAATGAAATGAAGAAAAGAAAGGATAAAATGCATAACTATGGAAGTTTACAGAAAACTACCAATGTCTGGCAAAAACTATATTAGGAATAACTCAGAGTTTCATCTACTAACCATTCTTGAAGAAAGAAGAATATCAATTCAAATGCATCTTTCGGAAGTGTTATACCGAGTTCTTCTTGAAGCTCCCTCCTGCAAGAAGGTTAAAGGGTCATTTCAACAAGAGACACCAAACCATGAGGCATGGGAAGCACACTAATAATATATAGAAAGATGATTAATTTTTAATTCACACCCCTCATACACAAGCACATACACAAGCATATTCCACCACCACCACCCCCCCCACCCCCCCCCCCCCC